>NC_043975.1:45338452-45418452 GCF_902148855.1 Sphaeramia orbicularis
TGCAAACCACTATGACATGTTGGGTAGTGATGT
Source organism: Sphaeramia orbicularis (assembly GCF_902148855.1). Lineage (NCBI taxonomy): Eukaryota > Metazoa > Chordata > Actinopteri > Kurtiformes > Apogonidae > Sphaeramia > Sphaeramia orbicularis. The sequence goes on from NC_043975.1 coordinate 45,338,486, forward strand.
CACTGTGATGATGTCACTGTGTCTCCAGACTCGACCCACTCTGATGAACTTAATGATGACATCATTCGTCTCCAGGCCAATGGAAGGACAGTTATTTAGGACATTCATGTTTGTCATTATGGAGGAAAACAAGATGGAGGCTCGTCAACAAAACTAGTCATCAAGTAAAAACCACACGACTGCAGTTGGAAGTGGAAGACCGGCGACACACACGCACACACGCACGCACGCACGCACGCACACACACACACACACACACACACATTCTATCTCCAAAGCCCCGCCTTTACCTGACAGAAGGTAAAGTGGGAGATGATGCAAACACTTGGATCAGCTGGGATGTCCTCACCTTCCTCTAAACCACCAAGATACAAAACCAGTCCCTGGGCTTTTGAAAAACAGCTTTTTATCACACACATCCTATAGACTATGTATATATACGGATATAGTCTTTGCTTATTTTAGTTTTTGGGAAATTATAAACTTAAAAAAGTTTACAAAAATAAAATGTTTTATGGTGACCTCTGATGATGGTGACCTCTCCAACGGTGACCTCTCTGATGGTGGTGACCTCTGATGATGGTGACCTCTGATGATGATGACCTCTCCAATGGTGACCTCTCTGATGGTGGTGACCTCTGATGATGGTGACCTCTCCAATGGTGACCTTTCTGATGATGGTGACCTCTAATGATGGTGACTTCTGATGATGGCGACCTCTCTAATGGTGACATCTCTCTGATGGTGACCTCTGATGATGGTGATCTCTCTGATGGTGACCTCTCTGATGGTGACCTCTCCGATGGTGACCTCTCTGATGATGGTGACCTCTTATGATAGTGACTTCTGATGATGGTGACCTCTTATGATAGTGACTTCTGATGATGGTGACCTCTCCGATGGCGACCTCTGATGATGGTGACCTGACTGGTCTCTTCCACTCCCCAAATCTGGTTCTTCAGAGGTCAGAGCTTGAAGACCCCACCCCTCCATCTGCAGGCTTTAATGGGATGGGCTCTGGCCCACAAACATCCTCCATCAATCCCTTTTCACATCATTGTCATTACTGATAGAAGGGCAAATCTGCTCTTTTTGTCTTCTGAATGTCCTTGGAGTGTCCTCCTGTCTTCACATTGTCTCTTTTTTTTTTTTTTAGCGGACATCAACTTGTACTCAGTCCTGTAGTTTTTCTCTTTTCTTTTTTTTTTTTTTTTACTATAAAACAGAAAACAGGTAGGTCATTAGCAATCAGTCATCCTTCAAGATGGCACTTATTTATACCACACACATTTTTACAGTAAAAAAGCAAATCATCCAAAAAACAAACATCTTGCTGTGGTTGTTTTTTGTTGTTGTGTTTTTTTTTGGTTTGTTTTTGTTTTTTTCTTTTTTTTTGGGGGGGGGGGGGGGGGGGGGGGGGGTAATAGGTTTGTTGTATGTATGTTGTATATATTGTGTCTGTGTGGTTCCTCATGTATAAGTACACGTTTATGTAAATGTATCATTTGAAATAATAAAAACAAAAAACAAACAAACAAAAATCACAAATTCACAAACCCATATTCCATATTCCTGGAGTCTCTCTTGTAATTGTACATACTTTTTTTGCTGAACAGCTGGTGAGTTATTGTACAAATCAGTGCTTCTTTCCGCCTTCTGTTGTTACTTCAGGTTTCTGTAGAACCTTGATCATTAATCTTATTTAATGAGGCTATATATTGTACATAGAGTTGTGTATGCACTACATCCATCAAACTGCGGCAGCACTTAACTGTTTCTGACTGTGTAAAAAAAAGGACAGTACTTAAGTAAGTGCTTGACTAAAATTATGTTACTAAAAATACTCTTCAGAACCATATAACATACGATATTTACAAAATACGGAATTCTAAATCAATCAATCCATCAATCAATCACATTACATAAATTACAAATCAAACACTCAAAATATACTGAATTTTTGTATAATTTTGATTGATTGAGGAAACATCAGACATATGTCATAAAACCTTCCAGGACAGAGTCAGCCCAGTTCCAGGTCCAAACCCAGTCCAAACTAGTCCAGATGTCCCAGTTGAACCAGTCTGCTCTAGTCCAGTATCTGTGCAGGATGTTCCAGTCCTGGTCCAGTCCAACCACAGACAGGCTGTGTCCCAGGAGCCTCTCATCATCAGATCATTTCTTCAGCTCCATGTGAACGAGGGGCCAGATTCCATCTTCAGAAGTGAGAACACGAGTCTGAGCTTTAATTCCACAGTCACACTGGACTGAATGGGATTGACCCTGGAAACAGACTGGACCAGGTTCCATCCATGACAACGTCCTGTCTCAGCAGTTACCGTACCAGGACCCAGACCACATTTATAACCAGAGGGGAATAAAGTGCAAGGCTAGTTTGTGTTCATTGATTGGAAGCTCCAAAGAAGAGTTCAGGATGCACTTGGTCTCAGTTTAAGGATTTATTCTGATCACATGTGAAATAGAAACGCCAGCGCTGGTCTGTCTGGACAAGAGCTCACACAGGAACTCGAGTTGCAAAAAGCCTCAAATTCCGGGTGTGGTTTGACAGTTATCTTCTTGGATGACTCCACCCTGAACAATGGGTTGGACTTTGCAAAGTCATCTGACTCCGTCTTCTGATTGGACCTCACCTGTTGATGTGACTTACCAACCCTCAGTCCATGTCTTGCTTCTGGGATGTGCTACGCAAAGTGTCATGACTGTTGTTTTAGACGTGGATCTATTGGAATGGCAGGTCCTAGCTTCTGTAGCCACAACATCTTCAGTGAGCAGAACTGACCCTGAATCTGTTCAGTACTGGTGTCCATGAGTTTACTAGGAGACAAGCTTCACCAATGGAGAAATACATGAGGTTACTGTGGAATTTTAGAACAGCTCAGAGCAAAACTGTGTTGATCCTATAATTATTCTCCAAAAGGAAAGTGAAAAAAGAAATACTATTAAAAACTAAATACAATTATGAATAATATAATTAAATAATAGAACTTGCATGTATAAAAGCGGTCTTTTTAACCTCTGCAGAGTCTTTCATCGTTCCACAAATGTTCTCATGGATCCAGTCCTCAGCCCCAGGAGCCAACAGCTGGTGGATGTGGGCGTGTCCCCACTTCCACACCTGTCTGGTGGATGTGGGCGTGTCCCCAGTTCCACACCTGTCTGGTGGATGTGGGCGTGTCCCCAGTTCCACACCTGTCTGGTGGATGTGAGCGTGTCCCCAGTTCCACACCTGTCTGGTGGATGTGGGCGTGTCCCCAGTTCCACACCTGTCTGGTGGATGTGGGCGTGTCCCCAGTTCCACACCTGTCTGGTGGCGTTGATATGTTTATTTATTGTACATGGCCCACATCCATTTTAAATCCCCTCGGCGGAGGGGTCGCACACACACTACGTCATCCATGTATAACAGTCTCTATTTCTATGATCTTGAGATCGATAATGACATGTGATATGTGGACAGAAAGGTGCCAGGTCTGGTAAAAACAGGCCTGAGGAGATAATGGACACATCATATAGAGACTGACCCAGGAACGGCTTGGACAGAAGCCAAAATCCCCCAAACCCCCTCTGAATGGGGTCATACAGGACCACAAGTCCTGTGATGTCAAGTGTCCATATTCGGTCCCATCTACATATGCAGGTATAGGGGAAATGGGAGCAGATCCACTTATTCAGGTCATATTTATGATATCCTTCACTGTGTGGAACAGGCTTTATGTTTAGTCACAAGATCAAAAATCAAATGACTCTCATTTAAATGTGTTTTCCATTTGGAGGTCAACAAATAAAACAATGTGTAAATACAAGGATAGTTATAAGAGTGAATAAACTGGAGGATACAGAGACGAGGAGTAAATACATGTACATGACACACACACACACACACAAACAAATACATACACACACAGACAAACACAAATACACACACACACACACACTTATCTGAAATAAAACCAGAGTCACAGGTTTGTCCATAAAATGTTGTCGTTGTTGAACTCAGACACTTTTATAGTTATCAAAATGAAAAACATTCGTCCTGTTTTTTTTTTTATGTTTTCTTCTGCTACATTGTAATAAAATGAATATCAATCTAATCCCTAATAAATACATATCTGTTACACATATTTATGTGATACTCCAATAAATCACAAAGGTGAACATACATCTTTAAAACAGTAAAGTGCATGAAAGGACGGTCAAAGAAAACACAAACAGCAGAACTTTATTTACATGAATGCCTTTTCAAAGCAGTTGATATCCCATTACTACAGAAAAATTAATATACTGGATCTGCTGTGGTCGACAGCGAAATGATAGAAGAGGAATTATTACATGGAATCATTCCTGTTGTGTCCAAAGTCTGCATTTGGAGGATCTAGTCCAGGGGTGTCAAACATGTGGCCCAGGGGCCAAAACCGGCCTGCCAAAGAGTCCAATCCGGCCAGCGGGATGAATTGGTGAAATGCAAAATGACACTGAAGAAATTAACAGTCAAGGAGGTTAAAATAATTATAGGTCAAGTGGGTCAGACCAGTAAAATACTATAATAAACTATTAATAATGAAAACTACAGATTTTTCTCTTTTATTGTAAAAAAAAAAAGTAAAATTACACAAAAATGTTAACATTTACAGACTAGCCTTTCACAAAAAATGTAAAAAACCTGAACAAATATGAACAACCTGAAGTGTCTTAAGAGAATTAAGAGTAATTGTATCAATATTCTGTCTGTTATTAAATGTTTTGTGTATTTGTAGATCCATTGTAGTCTGTAAGCTGTAATGAACATGTGAAAATGAGAAGCTGGAGCCAAATAATGGCATGAATTGTTAAAATTGCACTTTTTTTCTTAAAGGTGCAGTATGTAGGAATTCTGTTCTCAGTCATTCTTGACTGTCACCAGACATTAAGGAATCCTGTTCATTTCAAATACTGATCTCACTGACAGTAGTAGTCCAGCCAGAATATTCACATTTGAAAAGCTCAGTGTCAGCCCCAAAATGATGTTTATGTTGTCATTGTGTGTTTTGGTCTGAGGCTCCGCCCATCACCTGTCCGCCAATCACAAAGTCAGTAGCCTTTGTTCATCCAGGTTGGCAGTTCCACTGAGCTGCAGCTGGAACATTTCTGATCATAAATGTCTGACGTTAACAAACCTAAAAGGACTCTGGTTATTCCCAAATACGTCAAAGTGACAAAGTGAGAAATGAAACAAGGAGATGTATAGGAGATGATTTAGAAACATGGAAACAGAGGAAAGAGGAGAGGAATTTGAAGACCGACGCCGGCTCTGCCTTAGTCTGACCACTGCTAAGAGCCACTGAGAGCCAGGGCCACAATCTCGGCACCTGGTCCCAGACCAGCGGTCTCTGCAACTGGTCCCAGACCGTGTCTTCTCCCGGGACCAGGCTGCGGTCTCTTCTCCTGGCCCTGGTGAAGAGACTGCCGGGCCGGGACTGGTGAACAGACCAGGTACCGATGTAGGACTGGTGAACAGACCAGGTACCGGTGTAGGACTGGTGAACAGACCGGGCACCGGTGTAGGACTGGTGAACAGACCGGGCACCGGTGTAGGACTAGTGAACAGACCGGGTACCGGTGTAGGACTGGTGAACAGACCCTGTACTGGTGTAGGACTGGTGAACAGACCAGGTACCGGTGTAGGACTGGTGAACAGACCCTGTACTGGTGTAGGACTAGTGAACAGACCGGGTACCGGTGTAGGACTGGTGAACAGACCAGGTACCGGTGTAGGACTGGTGAACAGACCAGGTACCGGTGTAGGACTGGTGAACAGACCCTGTACTGGTGTAGGACTAGTGAACAGACCAGGTACCGGTGTAGGACTGGTGAACAGACCCTGTACTGGTGTAGGACTGGTGAACAGACCCTGTACTGGTGTAGGACTGGTGAACAGACCCTGTACTGGTGTAGGACTTGTCTCTGTCCATGGTAGCTCCTTGTAGTTCAGTGTTTTCTGTGGAAGTGACCTCCTCATGTAGTGGTGTGTAATCCGAAAGGGGGGGGGGGGGGGGCGGGGTCGGTAGTCTGGCGTCTGTGGTTCGGTCGGGGGTGTGTGTGTGTGTGTGTGTGTGTGTGTACAGTAGTGATCTGTGCTGCTTGTACTTTGCAGAAGTAAAAGTGAAACTTAAGGCTCATTTCCCTTTTCTCTATCTCCTGAATCTGTTCAAACTTTCATTTGAGTGTGCAGGACGTTTGTCCTGTTCTTTTATGTATTAGACTGATGTAGAATACATCTGGTGATGATTTTTTTGTATGAATTTTATGGTGTGGTGGCAAGGGTTAGTGGAAACACTAGTAGTAGACGCTCATTCTAGATCTGTCAACCCCTAGTCTGGGGGGAGGAGCAGAGGATACCACGGTCTACAGTATTTTGAATGTGATTGCAGTACCAGTTTTGGCCACAATCCTACATACAGCACCTTTAATATAATTCATTTTGGTCATGGTTGTTAATTTTTTTCCACATTTTTTTAAAGGATAGTTTGTAGGTGTAAATATTTTGATAGTATACAGTAATTTTACTTTTTTCCACTCTAAAACAGAAATTAGACATACAAATTTTGGAATTGGTGTTATTTATGTATTATTATGCTATTATTTTAAAGATCCGGCCCACTGCAGGTTATGTTGGGCTGTATGTGCCCCCCTTTGACACCCGTGATCTAGTCCATGGTCAAATGAAGCTCATGGGGGAACCATGTGACACCCGTTGGAACCTCTGTACATGCAAACACGCAACCATACGAGTGGACACACTGTTCTGTTGGAATTCTGTTTATTTTTATTCTTCTATTCATTCTGCCAGTGGAAAACTGTCTGGTTTGAGTGGCTGGTGAATAGATCAATTTCAGGACGTTGACATCATTATTCTGACATCTGTACGTGTTTAGGTTTAAGCTACAAAAACATTTGAGAGTTTGCAAAATAATCAACAACAGTGATGAAATGATAAATGTCATTGCATATAAGATTTATGCACAATTACTATAGATTTACAGATCTGATTTTATGCAGTTACAGACATGATTTTAGGCTGCTATGAGCATGTGCACTTTCACCTGCACTTATGTCACTTATGTCTGTATTTTGGTTAATATTTTTTTCTGTATTTTTATTAGTAATACCGTTTACATATTTGCAGTAAATTCCATATATTGTAGAATATGTTCTGTGTAAGTTACATGGGATCATCTGTGTAGAGAAGTGGATAAAAGACTGTGAACCCCTCTGAGACATTCTGAAGTGTGTAATAAATCTGATTATTTCAGAACATCCAGGTTTGTTGAACATCGACTGACTCCAAATCACACAGACGTGACCTTCTGTGTTCACATATTTCCTGCATAAAGATGATGCTCTGAACTTTTACACAGTACTGTACGTTACATCTAAATGTAGACAGTTGTAGAAACCCACAGAAGATGATGAGGTAACGATCAATATTTATACAGAATGCATATAAATGTCATTTCTGGGAGATAGTGCTACATTAAGGCCTTTTAAAGTCATTTTAAGTCTCTACATTTGCATTTTAAATACATCAAAATATGATGCCTTAATTAATTCAACAGTGTAGCAAACACTCCTTACCTCAAAATATCATCATATTCATGTCTTCATTCACATGAATTTTTTTTGCCCCAGTTATTGTCATTTCCAGCCGTTGAACTGTTGACATAGAAACGTATTAAATTAAACTCCTTTGTCCAAACACTTTGGACTTAAAGACATCAAACCACAGCCCTGACACACACTGGACCTTTAAAACCAGTTTCTAATTATCATTTAAACCATTCACAATTATCCATTCATGATCCTATGGACGGTGGTGGAGGTAACCCGGGATAAACTGGGTTAAACCCTGGATAAACGGGGCTAAACCCTAGATAAACTAGGCTAAACCCTGGGTAAACTGGGCTAAATCCTGGATAAACTGGGTTAAACCCTGGATAAACAGGGCTAAACCCTAGATAAACTGGGTTAAACCCTTGATAAACTGGGTAAAATGGGACTAAACCCTGGGTTATCTGGGCTAAACCCTGGGAAAACAGGGCTAAACCCTAAAGAAACTAGGCTAAACCCTGGATAAATGGGGCTAAACCCTGGATAAACGGGGCTAAACCCTAGATAAACTAGGCTAAACCCTGGGTAAATGGAGTTAAACCCTGGATAAACTAGGCTAATCCCTGGATAAACTGGGCTAAACCCTTGGTTAACTGGGCTAAACCCTGGATAAATGGGGCTAAACCCTAGATAAACTAGGCTAAACCCCGGGTAAAGTGGATTAAACCCTGGATAAACTGGGCTAAACCCTTGGTTAACTGGGCTAAACCCTGGGTAGACTGGGCTAAACCCTAGATAAACTAGGCTAAACCCCGGGTAAACTGGATTGAACCCTGGATAAACTGGACTGGCTGGTTAACTGCAGGTCTACTTTCTTTCCTCTGGGCCTTGGGGGGTTTATCTGTTCCAGATTATTCCATGTACAGCTTTAACACACACTTCAAACTCAGGTGTGTTTTTGTGTGGTGGAACAGATTTCAGGTGGACACTCCTGTGTTTTGACCATGGAATCCTTCTGAACAGTGTGTGTAGACCTGATTCTTTCAGCAGTAATGGGATACCTCCTGCCTCTACTCATCAGTGGATCCACAACTTGGACTCCATGCACTTTTTTTCCCACAGGACTTCCTGTTGTACTCTTCTGTTCCCTTTGGGGGTTGGATGAAGCTCCTACTGGGTTGGGTTTGGGCCTCCGTTTGTCCAACCACCTCTGATTCCCAACATCAGCCTTAAACTCAGCTCCTTTCTGTTCATGGTTCTACTGTTTATGTCATAAATCCAATATGAACATGTGAAAACTGTTGCATAAACTTTACTGCCCTTTATGTCATTGCATATAAGTGAAAATATGAAGTGTAAGAAAAGTTAGACCAGGACAAGAAAACAGCTTTTGGATTGGACTGTCAGTGCCAGTAGATATTTGTATGGATATATATGTATATATATATATATATATATATATATTTATATATGTGTGTGTGTGTGTGTGTGTGTGTGTGTGTGTCAGTATATTGATGTCACCACAGACAAACAGCTGATCTGATCTAACGTCATCCTGATGTCAGCCCTTCATCCATTAACACTGAGGTGGAGTTTATCCAAAGTGTCTTTCAGGGTCACATTTGCATTTCATTTCTAGTTTCCATAAGCATGACAGAGAAGGTTATTCACTGTTTGTTTCTTTTGAGTGTTTTTTTGTTTTGCTGGGGAGGATAGGGGATGTCTCTCTCTCTTTTCTAGTATGGAGTGAAGCGACTGCACCCTCCTCTGTAAAGGCTAGCCTGCAACATCAAAGATGAAAAAGCTCCAATCAGTCTTTCATATCGGTCTGTGGGTAGGATTCACAGCAACATTCACTTCTCTTTTTCCTTCATAGAAGTTCCTCAAATATAGAGGGTCTGCACATGATGTCACCGTTAGCAGAAGTCACCGTGGTTCCGCCCACTGAGTGGCAAAAAGAGGGAGATGAGTGACAGTGTTGGCTTTAATACTGTCTAAACTGAAGAACAATATTTAATAAAAAATGGGGAAGAGCTGTTGTGCGATTGATTGTATGAACAGGTTTGAAAAGCAGTGGGAGCTATCGTTTTACAGACACCGAAAGACAAAGAAAAGAGAAGTAGATGGATCCACAAATCCAGGAAACCAAACCTAGATCTGTGGATCCTGTTTGGTGTCAGCTAACATTAATTTATGCTGTATTTTTGGGTCAAATCAGACCTTAAATGACGTATTGTTTTGGCTAACGTTCCTTCTTAGTAAAGCTCTTGTTTTCATGATCAGATCTTTCATGGTTTTTGTCTTCATTTTGTGATTCTGAACCTTGTGCTCCTACATGATTAATAAACTAACTGAAACTGAGGCTAACCTAGTTTTTCAAATACGGGGGAACTGGAGAATAAAGCTACGACGGGGTATTAGGACCACATAAGAAAATAAAAACACTGGTCACTACGAGTATAAAGTCATAAAATATCGATATAAAACCCGTAATTTTATGAGAATAAAGTCAAATGCAAAAATAATCACAATGTTATGAGAATAAAGTTGTAGTTATAAAAAAACCTTATAATTTAACAAAAATGTCATTCGTTTATGAGATTAAAGTCGTCATATTCCGACAATAAAACCATAATATTACCAGAATAATGTGTTAATTTAAAAACAGGTGGTATAAATCTCCTAATTTCCCAGAATCCAGTGGTGCCCTGCTGGTCCACAGCAGTAGTATCTGTGTTGTATAAAGTACTTGATCTGAACTAGACTCAGTAAATCTCCTCAGTCCCAGTAGATCATGCATATATTCACTGGGGTCAGTACACAGTCTACTGTAAATGCACTTTGGATCAGCTGGTTCTGGGTCCTAGTTTTGGACCCTGGTTGTCAGTGATGATGAAACCATGTATATTTGTTTCAGGTAAAAAATAGCGCTGATCCCCTCCACCCTGGATGTCAGGATCCTCCATTTGTGTCCACATGTCAGTGTTCATGGACCACTTGTTCTTTGGTAGCTCGTACAGATCCATGTCCAGTCCAACTGTCCTTCATTTAATTTCATATTTCACATTTTCCTGGTCTGGCTGTGTTTACTGCTATACTCTGTCATGTTGAGCAGGTTGGTTTTTGCCACTCAGTCTGACTTAGAGGGGTGTGGCCCGGGAGGGAAGTGACGTATGTGCATAGCCTATATATTATGAGAAAAACAGTGAGACATTTGGAAAACATGTTGGAGGAGAAATGGAGGAGAGATTTGAAGCAAAAAGAGAAGAAAATGTTGGAGGAAGTGCCACACAAAGGCCCTGTTTGAAAAAGACTGACTTAGGAAAATGAAGAGGAAATAATGGTCAGAATTAATGAAGGCTTTTAGCTAGCAGCACACTGAGGGGGGCTTTGGGGATGGGGGTGTACAGAGCAGTAGCTCCAACAATAGCGGGTTTGTTCTTATTTTGTCCTTCACTCTTTCCTTCTCACCTTTTTTCTCCCCCTCTTTGCTCATGTCATTCTTCTGTCATGTCCCTGTTCAAACCAAACGTCTCTTTTGTGCCTCATCTCCGTTTCCTTCTATAGGGAGATTTATTTTTTCATCTTTGATGTTAGCTGCAAAGCTAGCTAAAAACAAACATTAACCATTCGACTATCTCCCCTTTTTAAAAATACAGACTGTTTCCTGTTGGAGGAATTCCCAGTTTCAAGGAAAAGTAGCTTCAATCAGTGAAATGGAAGGGTTAGGGTTAGGGTCAGGTTTAGGATTAGGGTCAGGTTTAGGATTAGGGTCAGGGTTAGGGTTAGGTTTAAGGTTAGGGTTAGGCTTAGGGTCAGGGTGAGGGTTTAGGTTAGGGTTAGGGTCAGGGTTAGCCTTACCCCTACCCCTGCCCCTAACCCTAAGAACAGGACAATGTCTCTTTTTCATTAGTGACAGATTCACAGTGAACATTTAAATAAGTACCTTATTGCCAAACAAAGTTCATATGAACAGGTTTGACAAAAAATCTGCCTTTTCTCACAGATGTTTGTTGAATTATGATAAAGTACGTGGGTCCATTGATCTGATTACTTTTTACAATTTTAAGTATTTCACAGGGTAAACATGATTAAAACTATGGCAAGAATAATAGGACAAATGTCTGAGAAAAAGCTTCGTATCAGTGAGAAAAAGTCTGTAATAATATTCATATCATATTATCTATAAATATGGAAGCCCAGACTCACCATGGTTCCGATGCTGTACGTCGCTGCAGGACTGATGGTGTGGTGGTATGGGTCTGCACTTGCATAGACTCTGCCATAACTGAAGACAGCAAAACACAAGAAACCATGAGGACAGTTAAGGGTCCAACAGTCCATATACACTACTCAAAAAAAGTTAAGGACCACTTTTTAATTTGTGTATAAGTTTTTTATATGAGGTATTCTACTTCTGGAAATACCCCAATACAACTGTCCTGAATGTCCTCACAATTGATTACACACTGTAATCAATTTCACACATGATTGGATTCAATTGTTGCATAATGTCTCTGGCATCATTGCACATCCTGAAAACCGGGCCTATAGGGGTATCAGCTGACTACGTGAAGTGGTACAAAAGTGGGTGCAAAAGCATTTTCTGTCTTTAGTCTCCACAATCAGACAACTTGGTGACAACAGCAATGCCGAGATGCCACCTGAGTGAACCAGAAGTTGCCAGAGCCCTAGGGATGCTGGAAGCTGGCCTCAGTCAGCGAAGAGTAGCCGAAATGATGGGTGTGTCGCACAGTGTCATCAGCAGAGCAAACCAAAGACACCGAGAGACAGGGCTATACTCCGAGAGACCCCACAGTGGCCGACCAGTTGCAACAACCCCTAGAGATGATCACTACTTGACGAATCTCAGCCTTTGCAACCGCTTTCACAGTGCACGTCGCCTCAATAATGACTTCGCTGCAGCAACTGGAGTGATTGTTTCCACTCAAACAATCTGTAACAGACTTCACCGAGCCAATACGCATGCCAGAAGGCCAGCTCAGTGTGTCCCACTCACCCCTGCTCACAGAAGAATCCGTCTCAACTGGGCTCAGGAGCATGTCAGATGGACCCAACAGCAATGGCGCCGAGTTCTGTTCACAGATGAGAGCAGATTCTCCCTTGACCACAATGATGGACATGTCAGAGTCTGGAGGCGACCAGGAGAGAGATTTGCCGACCCCTGTATTGCATTGCTCCCCCAGGGACCACGTAGAGACGAGTACGGTTGCCATAGGCGATGCCTCCCCACACCATGATGCTGCCTCCTCCATAACGGTCATGTTCTGCAATACAGGACACACTGAGCTGGCCTTCTGGCATGCATATTGGCTCGGTGAAGTCTGTTACAGATTGTTTGAGTGGAAACAATCACTCCAGTTGCTGCAGCGAAGTCATTATTGAGGCGACGTTCACTGTGAAAGCGGTTGCGGAGGCTGAGATTCATCAAGTAGTGATCATCTCTAGGGGTTGTTGCAACTGGTCGGCCACTGCGGGGTCTCTCGGAGTATAGCCCTGTCTCTCGGTGTCTTTGGTTTGCTCTGCTGATGACACTGTACGACACACCCATCATTTCGGCTACTCTTCGCTGACTGAGGCCAGCTTCCAGCATCCCTAGGGCTCTGGCAACTTCTGGTTCACTCAGGTGGCGTCTTGGCATTGCTGTTGTCACCAAGTTGTCTGATTGTGGAGACTAAAGACAGAAAATGCTTTTGCACCCACTATTGTACCACTTCACGTAGTCATCTGAAACCCCTATAGGCCCAGTTTTCAGGATGTGCAATGATGCCAGAGACATTATGCAACAATTGAATCCAATCATGTGTGAAATTGATTACAGTGTGTTTGAGGACATTCAGGACAGTTGTATTGGGGTATTTCCAGAAGTAGAATACCTCATATAAAAAACTTATACACAAATTAAAAAGTGGTCCTTAACTTTTTTTGAGTAGTGTATGTCCAACATGTCAAACATGTCTTTGGTTCACGACGTCAGAACCTGTGGAAGGTCTGGGACTCGACCATAGTTCCACTTGGCCTAGAGACTCCAACTGCAGAGATCTGACTGAACAGCACCTCTACTGTTGGTTTGATTAGTTCCAAGGTTATAATAGTTATGGATTTTTCATTATGGTTTAGACAAACTGTGCAGGATCTACCTGCTCTGAAGTGATGAGTGATGCTGAGGCTCAGTTATAACAAAAATTAAGTTATAACTAAATTAAGCATAAATCAAATCATTTTTTTCCCCGTTTAATTCTGTTTCTCCTGGGAGCTGGTAAAGCAGTTGGAGCCACTCTGGTCTAATCTGTTCCTTTGCAGTCCAAACATCCTTCCAAGGTCAAGATTCAGGACTGAATGAACTGATAAAGGACAGAAGTCTGAGTCTCTTATTTTTCATACACAAACAGACTTTCAAGGAGTCACCATATACAAGCATTTGACACCCCCCCCATCTCCGTCTGCCTCACAACATTCTTCTCTTCCTGTCCCCCTCCCGCAACCAAATCCATTGAAAAAGTTCCACCACGTGACCACCTGTACTGTGTTTATAATGTCTTATGTCTTATGTATGTGATGTATGTGCTTGCATTATCTCCACTGTAATTCTTTCGAAGGATTTGTATTGTACACATGCGCACGCAGCGACCGGCAGTGAGTGAAAGCTTGCTGCAAAACAAATCTACCCACGGGTACAAATAAAGTCACCTTGAATCTGGAACCTTTTATTTAGTTTTGACTTTTGTTTCTCTAATTCTGAAATCTAATTTTCTACATGCTTAGTTTTAGTTTAGTTTTTTTTTAAATATCTTTTCTCTTCTTCTCCGTCGTATTCAAATAAATCCCAGACAGGACTCTGCTGCTTCCTCCCAACTTTAGTCTCCATGTTTCCAGGTAGAGTGGGGACCAAAAGACGACTAGAAACCACACGTGATGGACCGTTAAATATCATATGGTGCCACCAGTGAAAATTGCTTGAGGGAAATAAATTGATTTTATTTCATCTATATTTATTGAACATTTTCAATGAACATGACAGACATATCAATTCGTAACAGTCAATGCACAATCAAGAATGACATATCTGACTGTCAACACCTATCCCTTCCCACCCACCCAACCCACAGGCCAAAGAAAAAAAAAAAAAAAGTCAATCAATAAATAAAAAATAAGGAAAAACATAAAAGAAAATCAAAAAAGGAAACCATAAATAATGATAAAGGAACTCAAATCGTAAAAGTAAAAAGTTAGTATAGTACACAGAAATAAGAGAAGAAAGGAAAAGACTACACATAATTTCTCATTCCCTCTTTTCCTCTCTTTTCCCCTCTTTCTCAATGATGTTTAATCATTTATATTCTGAGGCAAATTTAAAGAATTGAAATACCATAAAAATGAATCCCAAGTGGTATGAAATAATTTAATTGAGCCTCTAAGAGAAAATCTCAACTTTTCAACCTTAAGATTGTAAAGCGCCTCATGTACCCACCGGACATGTGAAGGGGGATGGGAGACCTTCCAATTAAGTAGAATCAACCTTCGGGCTAAGAGTGTGGTAAATGCTTTAGCCCGCTTCAGCACTTTCGGTAGATTTGAAGCAGGAGAAACACCAAAAATTGCAGAGATAGGATTAGGAGCAACAAAAAAACCATATGCTTCAGTTAGTGTGTTAATTTTTTTTGCACTAAAACAAAGACTAAAATTTGGAGTTGTCACTATTTATGGGTTATTCTGTTATTATTTTACTGGTCCAGCCCCCTGGAGATCAAAATCTGGCTGAATGTGGAACCAGAAAGAAAATGAGTTTGAGACCCCTGGTTTAAATACAGTCCTTGATGCCATCTTCTAGTCTGTCTTACCTGCGATAGTTCATTAATGTCAGTGTCTAAAACCTACAAAGGCCACTTCTTTGAACTGCCCCACATGTTTTTGGACCGTTAAGTCATAACACATCTTTAAAGACCAGGAGATACATTTTTGCTGTAATATATTTGGGTCTATTTCCAAAGCTCTGGGACACATTTTGTTTTCAAAGTTTCATGACATGATAAATTAGTCATAATAATAAATATTACGAATAGTAATTCCACATGGCACACAGGTAACTGTGCAAAATGCCAAACTTCAACAAATAACATTCTGTAGTGTAGTTACTGAGGCTTAGTGATGAAAGCTACAGTTGCGTTTTATGAGTGTTTCTGTAACGGTTGGTAATCTAACACTGACATGACAACTCACAAGGTTCGATCCTTAGGTCTTTTTAAATCATGATTAAAATTAGGGATGCACCGATACCACTTTTTTCCAGACCGAGTATAAATACGAGTACTTCCATTTGAGTACTTGCCAATACTGAGTACCGATACGAGCCCTTAATAATCCCATTCCAGTTCTTAATTCCTTTTGTAAATGTGCTTTATTGTCGTTGTCATTAGTCTGACTGGAGCAAAGTGCTGCTACTGACATTTCATGTGTTGGAATGAGTGTTTGTCAATTAATCCACCAGGGGGCGCCATTCTGAATTAAACACACTGGACAAATACCACGAAGAAAAGTCAAGTTTTTTGAGAAGAAGAAAGTCAGTAAGAACAAACATGGAGACGACAGAGGTAACACTAATGCGATACTAATGTTACAGCATTTTCTCTGGTAAGGTTTAAAAGCTTAGCTTCAGCAGGTAGGCAGGTAGGTTTTTTTTTCCTTGGGCACCGTCACGAGTGGCAGCCCTTCCAGCAGCTCCGTGTTTGCCGTGTGTTTTTTTTTTTTTTCAGCCTAACATCTGTGGCAGAGCGACGGGCGCTGAGCGGGCTCCTGTCAATAATGGAGAATCCACAGCATCCAGTGCACAGCACCATCTGCAGGCAGAGGAGCAGCTTCAGTGAGCGGCTGCTGTCACTGTCACTTTTACGATTGTGTTTTTACTATTGTATTGTTTACTACTGTTTGTTTTTAAGTTTGTGGATACTGCTGGAAGCTGTAAATTTCCCTATAGGATGAATAAAGTATCTGTCTATCTATCTACAGGGGTTGGACAAAATAATGGAAACACCTTCTATGATGCCACAATGTTAGGTGTTTCCATTATTTTGTCTAACCCCTGTATCTATCTAGAGAATAGAGAAATGAGCCATAAGTTTGGTTTTCACTTCCACTGGCAGCAGTCCGCACCACTCCTCACCTCTATAGTATTATAATGCCGCGTTTCCACTACATGGAACCGGCTTGACTCGGCTTGGCTCGACTCGGGTACCAGGTCCTATTCCTGGAGACCGTTTCCATTACAGGATACTACCAACTTTACAGTACCTGGTCGTCATAGCAATGCGGCGCGTTACTTCCATGTCGTCTGCTCATAGAGTTGCTGATATACTCACTCATTGCATGTTGTCTCAAGCTCATGGGCGTTTTTAGCCCATTTTTGGGGGTGCTTCAGCACCCCTCAATTGATTCCCAGCACCCCTAAAATTTTTTAAGCTTGCTGAAATTTTCTTTTTTCTTGTTTACTCTATGTCCATTCTTAACATGCTAGAAAAATGTCAAAACCATACGCAGTACATGGCTGAAACATAATATTTTAACAACAAAAATACAGCCCCCCACCACCACCACCTTGTCTCGAAAATGGTTTGATCCTCCCCATCCCTCCCCCCTTTCCTCAATTCAGACTCTGAGCGCTTCACAGGTATACAGGGTGTCCCATAAGTCTCCATACATAGGAGACATAATACATTCCATACATATATGGTTCTAACATGTATTTCTTCATATTTCTTCTTTATAGTTCTTCAGCAGTGGAGGACACGCATTGAAATGTGTTCCCGACAAAATGGCAGTCATATAGAGCATATTATATAAAAAAAAATGGTTTATGTCAAGAAACGTTTATTTTTCCTATGTATGGAGACTTATGGGACACCCTGTAGATGAGTTTAATATGACGTACGCATACATTAAGTCTTGGAGGCGGAAGTCACGCCGAGTTCGTCGCGTGTTAAATGATGGACCTGCTAAACTCCTGTGCCGTTTTTTACTTAGCTTTCACCAAATATAAGTTAGGCAGAAAGACCGCTGGGTTCCATTGGTGGCAGCGGTGGTTCAGTTCTTCCGAACGCTGTTTATATATATATATATATATATATATATATATATATTTTTTTTTTTTTTTTTTTTTTTTTTTGATTGTTTTGATTGCAGTTTTTTGCTTCCCATTCAACAAAACAGTGTCTTCCAAAGACTAGACACAAAACAAAACATACACGACAGCTCTTACATAAGAAATAAAACCCAAAACATGAAGTAGATCTGACAACACTAATATTCCTCTGGAGTTAAACCCATTCTCTTGTGTAGGCCTCTATATATATATATATATATATATATATATATATATATATATATATATATATATATATATATATATATATACACACTGCTCAAAAAAATTAGAGGAACACTTTTTAATCAGAGTATAGCAACCTATCAGTCAAACTTCTGGGATATTGATCTGGTCAGTTAAGTAGCAGAGGGGGTTGTTAATCAGTTTCAGCTGCTTTGTTGTTAATGAAATCAACAACAGGTGAATCAGAGGGGCAACAATGAGACAGCCCCCAAAACAGGAATGGTTTTCCAGGTTGAGGCCATTGATACTTTTTTTCCCTCCTCATCTCTTTTGGCTGATTTTTTACTGACTGACTTTCTACTGCTGTAGTTTTTCATTTGGCTTGGATCAACATCTCTGTTGATAGCATGGTGCGGTACCTGGACGCTACAGAGGTTGCACAAGTAGTCCAACTCCTCCAGGATGGCACATCAATACGTGCCGTTGCAAGAAGGTTTGCTGTGTCTCCCAGCACAGTCTCAAGAGCATGGAGGAGATTCCAGGAGACAGGTAGTTACTCCAGGAGAGCTGGACAGGGCCGTAGAAGGTCCTTAAACCCTGAGCAGGATCGCTATCTGCTCCTTTGTGCAAGGAGGAACAGGATGAGCACTGCCAGAGCCCTACGAAATGACCTCCAGCAGGCCACTGGTGTGAATGTTTCTGAGCAAACAATCAGAAACAGGCTCCATGAGGGTGGCCTGAGGGCCCGACGTCCTGTAGTGGGCCCTGTGCTCACTGCCCAGCACTGTAGAGCTCGATTGGCATTTGCCATAGACCACCAGAATTGGCAACTACGTCACTGGTGCCCTGTGCTCTTCACCGATGAGAGCAGGTTCAACTTGAGCACATGCGACAGACGTGAAATGGTCTGGGGACGCCGTGGAGAACGTTATGCTGCCTGCAACATCATTCAGCATGACCATTTGGTGGTGGGTCAGTGATGGTCTGGGGAGGCATATCCCTGGAAGGACGCACAGACCTCTACAGGTTAGATAATGGCACCCTGACTGCTATTAGGTATCGGGATGAAATCCTTGGACCCATTGTCAGAACCTACACTGGTGCAGTGGGACCTGGGTTCCTCCTGGTCCACGACAATGCCCGACCTCATGTGGCTAGAGTATGCAGGCAGTTCCTGGAGGATGAAGGAATTGATACCATTGACTGGCCCCCACGTTCACCTGACCTAAACCCAATACAACACCTCTGGGACATTATGTTTAGGTCCATCCGGCGCTGCCAGGTTGCTCCTCAGACTGTCCAGGAGCTCAGTGATGCCCTGGTCCAGATCTGGGAGGAGATCCCCCAGGACACCATCCGTCGTCTCATTAGGAGCATGCCCCGACGTTGTCAGGCATGTGTACAAGCACGTGGGGGCCACACAAACTACTGAGAATCATTTTGAGTTGCTACAATGACATTTTGGCAGAATGGACCAGTCTGCTGCATCATTTTTTCACTTTCATTTTTGAGGTGTCTTTGATTTCCCCCCTCTATAGGGTGATCATTTTCATTTCTGTCAAATTATGTGGCATCATCTTGTTACTAATACATCACCTACTTATTATCAGGAAAGATATTCAAGATCATTTTTCCCCCTGTTTAGATCTGATGTGTTTTCGAAGTGTTCCTCTAATTTTTTGAGCAGTGTATGTATATGTATATATATATATATATATATATATATATATATATATATATATATATATATGTGTGTGTGTGTGTGTGTGTGTGTGTGTGTGTGTGTGTGTGTGTGTGTGTGTGTGGAGGATTGTCTTCCACCAGCAATTACAGTTAGGGTATATTTCTTTAATGATTCCAATCTATTCCTCTTTTACTGTGGCTCAGCATTTAAATGACTTTTATCAGATTTGATGGTTTAGTCAAAGAGTTTCTCATACCCAAAAAATGTTATGCTTTTCTTTCACAAATGTAGGAATGATGGTCCAAAATTGCGTTAAACTGTGCAAAACAATGAAATTTCTCTTGCCTGGCCAGGCAGCACTCTGGGTGCTCAGCACCCCTAAACCTCTGATCCTAGAATCACCCCTGGTCAAGCTCATGTGGAATTTTTACATCTGAACCTCCTCGACAAACCATGGTGTAGTTTTACAGGCTGTCATCATGTGGATTACCTACCACTATATTTACTGTAAACTTCCGCATCTGGTTTTTGTAAAACGGCGGGTCACAGAGATAACTGTCTGACCTATCAGTGGTCTGCAGTGTTTACACGTCACATTTTAGTGTCTGGTCCCCAGTCTTGGAACCTCGGCAGAGGTGACACCAAAAAACTAGTACCGGGTACCAGATTCCAGGTCCTTTTTCATAATGGAAACGCAAAAAGGCCGAGTCGAGTTGTCCTAAATGTGTCAGTAGTTTTTCTCTAACTCACACAGTGGCTCTTTGAACAGATCCTCTACCTCCACGGTTCCGCTGGTATTATTCATCTGGGTACTCATCCGCCAGCACCTGGAAAATGGATGGAATGTACACAGAGGACGGACAGAACTGTATCTGTCTGTATCTTTCTGTGTCTGTAACGTTCCTTTTGTCTCTGTTGTTTATTTTGTTAAATCTCTACACTGCTGACATTACTCCTCTTCCTTGTACCTGCAGGACTGAACTGGGAATGTCACGTGGCCGTAAGTGGTATTGGTGCAGTTGTATCGGATTACTTTTACAAGTTCGAATACAAGTACACACACTGAGTATCGGAGCCGATGCCTGATACTGGTATCGGAATCGGTGCATCCCTAATTAAACTGATCCTGAAAAGTGTGCAGGAGTCCCCAGTACCTGTCACTGTACGCAGTTGCGGTGGTGGCGGCTGGCTGGGCATATCTGTACGCTGCATATCCTCCCTACAGAGAAACACATTCCACTGTTACAGAGGAAGGCAGACACAACAGTCACATGACCTCAAGCATCTCATACTATACAGTCTGTGTTTTCATGTTCTCCATTAAAAATACAGCTGTATGTATAAAGGTCTAAACTGAATATGAACGGTCACTTACATAGATTTCAGCTCCATAGAAGCCATCCTGGTAGACCACACTGTGGACAGAAGACCGCACACATTACACAGCTTTTCCTTATTGTTTTTGGTGTCTTTGTGCTGCATTAGCTGTGGTGCACTCTCCATCTGTACATGGGTTCATAGTTTCTTCTTTATTTATTCTACACTGATGGGACTGATACGGCCATCAACTTATGAATCAGAGGGAGAGTAAAGACACAGGTCAAAAATGTGTATTTATACAGTCATTTACAACTGCAAAATAAGATTTGCAAATTTATATAATGATTTGAGTGATTTTGGGTAGTTTAATTTCAATGTATTTATTTGACAATGATCATTAATGAACATACATGTTTTCACATGAATGTAAACATTCCAGATTTTAGCCAAAGGCTAATGAACTCAGGGCCGGATCTACTATGATCCCATTCTGCGTGTACTAATTTGCTTGGGCAATCAAGAATTTTGCGTGTGGGGTTGAACTGCGGTTTGCAGGTGATTTACTAAGATTGCCTAAACAAATTACAACACGTGCAAAGTCTTGCAGACCGTCCTATTTAAATGAGGGTTTTGCGTGCGCTACTGGAGACAATACGCTGTAGAAACTGCTGTGGGATAAACCAGCGCTAATGGGAACAGCGACTGAATGAACCAGACGCACGGAAATGTGACGTTGGAGGAGTTTAGTCATAGAAGGTATGGCATTACTCATTCATTCATTCATTTTTCATTTTAACGGTGTCTGTGTGTGTGTGTGTGTGTGTGGCTAGTTGGATTGAATGACTGTCAGGCACACATAATTTTGTCACGCTGTGGTCTAATGTCGATGCATATTTTTAATTACAATCATCAGGAGTGGAAAAGGAGGGTGTGTGTGTGTGTGTGCGTGTGGGTGGGGCGCATAAGTCTCAATTATTTTTTCTTCTGTCACTCCAAAAATGTTCAGACAAGGGTGAAAAATGTGTTCTCTGCATCTCGTTTCATCATTTCTTTGTCTCCTAACCACTTCCATGTGTGTGTAATTCCACATCCAACCCGTTTGCTCCTCCTTTTGAGACCTGTTAAATATAGATGCAGTTTCTATCAGCAAAATTGCTATCTGGTTTGATAAATCACTTTGCGTGTGCTAAATTAATATATTTACATTTTCTCCTCCTAGCACATGCACAACTGTGTGTAAACGCCCCATATTTCATATTCATTGTGTCAAATATACTAACTGGATGCAGATGCATTATTTTGCACCTTTGAAAGATGCAACCCTTATTGCGCACAGTTAGTAAATCAGTTTGTATATTTTTTTTTGCATGTGCAATGAGTTTGCACACGTTTTAATACACACAAACCTTTAGTAGATCCAGCCCTTAGTCACTTCAGTTGGTCGTGTGTGTGTGTACGCTCTGATCAACAAAGACTTGTTTGAACACATGTAAAGTGACATCATAAATTTCACATTGGCCACTTATTTTTAATTGAAGTTTCATAAATTTGAAATTTTGACAAAAATTATCCTAGCATACACACGTCTAATA
This sequence comes from Sphaeramia orbicularis, assembly GCF_902148855.1. Classification (NCBI taxonomy): domain Eukaryota; kingdom Metazoa; phylum Chordata; class Actinopteri; order Kurtiformes; family Apogonidae; genus Sphaeramia; species Sphaeramia orbicularis. Next base: position 45,361,029 of record NC_043975.1, read on the forward strand.
TTCATTTATCAGATTTAAAGACAACCTGAAAGAAACTTATGTTATATTCATGCAAATATTTGAATACCTAATATGTTTTGGTGCCTGTTGAAAATTGTGGTTGTAAAACTGTTCTTTTTCAATGTAGAAAGTTTTTGTAGTAGTTTTTCTCCTACAGAGTACAGTATATACACTGACAGGATAATAATGTCTATGGCTCATGGTTGATAAATGTGTCTATTCTGATGAGGTCCTCTGTATTAGAGCTGCAGCTATCGGTTATTTTTGGAACCAATTCATCTATCCATTATTTTTGTTAGTAGTCATGTAAATATGTGACACAGACATGTCTGAAAATGACAAACGTGTCCTTTATTCCAGAACCAGATGAAACAACAAACATAAAAAAATGAAAAGAAATGTGAGCCTCTGTGTGTGTGTGTGTGTGTGTGTGTGTGTACATAATTAATGACTGCTACATACATTCTGAGTGTTCATTATGCTAACATATTACCCATACTACCCAGTGCACCGGTAGAGAAGCTGCGAGTGAATGAAAAGTTTGGCATTGGTTATTGAATGCCAATAACCAATGCCAACTTTACCCAAGAAAGTTTTTCTTGGGTAAAGAAAAACTTTACCCAAATAAACAGTAACACTTGCATTTAAAAGTGTTACTGTTTATTTGGGTAAAGTTTTTCTTTTCTTCAGACCCATGTTAATGTGCACTGAGGATTCATGGATGTGTACACTGCACATGACAGTCTGAGCTCCACCCATGCACTGGGCACATGCTCCGCCTATGAATACCGTACTGTCTGTACGTGAATGGGACAGACATAGAAGGAGGTGGCCTCATGTGGTTTATGAATGTGTACTTTTTACTAAAGTAAATATGTAAATGTGTACAACACTCACGTGCCGTAGGCGGGGAGGGGTGGAGGAGGAGGTGCAGCCCGGAATGTGTTATAGACAGCTCGGCCCCTCCCTCTTAGATGGGCCCCTCTGTAGGCCACTGCTGCCCCAGCACCAGGGTACGGAAACCCAGTTACTACAGGGTGGGGGTGAGGGGGGTTGGGATGGGGGGACAGAGGAAAAAGGATGTTATGGTGGGTTTGAACATGTGTCAATGATGATGTCACTTATTTTGAAAAAAGGATTGAAACCTGGATCACACTGAGTGAACACACTGAATACTTTAGTCTAATACCCCAGCACTGGTCTGCGTTGGCCTTTCATTTCCCTCCCAGTGGGGGGAGGCTCAGCTGAGGAACTCCTCGGGATTATATGAATTTGTTCATCAGTGAGGCGACTCCTGTGTGATATTTTGTTTGTCTTGATCAAAGAGAAAAGCTGTTAACATAGATTTGTGCTGCTGAACATGGAAAGCATTTGATCAGTTTGGGTACGGAGCTGGGTCATTGTGTTGGGGATGACCTGTAGGGGGATGTACAGCCCAACTTTGACTGGAGCACGTCACTATACTGGAGTTCAATCAGCTCCATTTTAGGGATGTAACCATATGAAAATTTCATATCACGGTTATTGTGCCCAAAATTATCACAGTTATCATTATTATCGTGGTATTGTTGAAATTGTGCTCAAAATGTTCAAAAAGTACTGATACACACACTGAAATAATTTAACCAAGTTGTATTTGGAAAAACAAACAAACAAACAAACAAAAAAAAACAACAAAAAACCCAAATCAAATAATTGGCACAATGTAATTCTCTTGGCAGAAACATCCAAGTGTTAACCCTTAGTGGTCTGAGCCTATTTTGGCCGTTTTTCAGTACGTTTGATTTTGCCTTTATATACTACTAGCGTCATTGTACCCGATAGCGCCCTCCCGTGGTGCAACAACGGCACTGCACCCGTATGCCCTCCCATGCTGCAACACGTGTCGGACAAAGACGCACTGGGGCGGGGCCGAAACGTGCATTATATAGTAGGATATAAACAAATGTTTACTATACCCATGTTTGACATCTTTGTTTTCAGCACTACTTCATCTATATGATCTGTCTATTATTTTTTTTTTCACTTTAACCTACTATATCAACACAAAAGGACAGAAAACACAAAAAATATATAAAGTCTGATTTGAAAAATGTATAGAATTTATTGCATAAATAACACACAGATGCTTAACGAACCCTTTGAAAGACTTTAAAAGTGAATATTGGTTCCAAATATTAGGTATATAAAATTAAAATTGTAATAAATGAAAACTATACTCATAAAAGCAGATCTTTACGTAGGCATTTTCTGCGGTAATCAAACATGGTTATCATGATAATTAGAATTTAAATGGTAATATTAACTGTTGGCAATTTTACTGCGGTTTGTTGTTATATACCTACTCCATTTGGAGGTTAGTTGGTGTGCTTTCCACGTCAACTGCAAACAGATGACTGATCAGTTCAAACCTACATTTCTGAGTTTCAAAGTCGGCTAATTGCAGCTGAGTACGCAGAGTCTTTCAGTAAACCGTACACTTGGAAACATGTCGGCACAGATCTGCTCTTTAATGTTTTGGCAGCACAGAAAATGGCCCAGGTTTCCTTTGTAGCATCTGAGTCTCCCACAGGCACAACTTGGTTTTAAAAGCCTTCACTGCAGACTGATGTTGAGGCCCCGCCCCTGAAGCTGCAGGTTGAGCACATCAAGATGGCTCACACTCTAAGACCGGATAAGTTGAGTTTACTTGAAAAATCTGAGGTAACCCATTGCCTTAAAAAATGTAAGTAATGAATAATGAAAACTTGAGTGTATTAAACTTAAATGCTTGATTTGAATGGAATTACCATTTTAAGTACAACACACTAAATGCCCAGTTAATTTAACTGAAAATTTGTTGCAATGTCAACTGCTTTGTATAATCATTAGACTTAATATCATCAGTTCATTGGACTCAATTCCAAATATTTAAATTAAAACCTTTTGCAATATACATTGCTTTGTTTAATTATTCAACTTAATATATTGTAGCACAGACAGAAGTTACGCAGGAAGTTAGCTCAATGCAATTTGCCAGGCCAGGAAGTGCTTTTAATTTGGTGACGCATAAATATGTAAATAGCTCAAGATCAATCAGAGATGAACAGTATATCCATTGTTCTTCCTGTGGCTCTGACTCATGGTGCAGCTCTACAAAAATACCAAAACAAACACAAAAAGGCCAATAAACACTGACATACACGCTTTAAGTCCAAATTAACACTAACACCACAACCCCACTGAACCCCTGCACAGAAAAAAAACACATTTACAACAACATACCCAATACCCACAATGCAATGCACAGATAAAAAGGTGTGGTCTTGACTAAAATTTAGTGATTTAAATCCATTTAACTTAAACTTTTCTGTTCTTTCGACTATGTCTACAAATTAATAGAATAAACTTAACATTTTACAGTAATGTAATAAAACTTAAATCATCAATAATGTCAGCGCAATACCTTATTTTAATAAACAATCTGCATAAACACCACATCCCTTGGGGGGTGGGTGGGGGGTGGGTGTCATTGCTACGTGACATCAGAACTCAGAACTGGGAGTACATGGATCTAGTATGAGTTCACAGGTGGGAAGTCACAGGTTTGACTGCCATTCCAGTGCATTTTCACCGGTAGAAGGATGGAAAAACACGAATTATGGATGGACTGGAACGCAGCATTAGACCTAGAATTAGACTTAAGGAACTTAGACCTGAACAACTGAAGAAACCTCAGACTTGAATTACACCCACAGTGCTTAATGAATGTTTTAGTGAGTTTTTATAATTACAAATGTGTTTAATATGTTTAATTCTTTACCTGCATAAAATTCAGGACCATAAACTGCTCCAACCACAGGATTAAGTTTCCAACCTGCAGAGGAGACATGCACAAATACACAGATAAAACACACAGATTTGCACATATAATAGAGTAAATATTCAAGCACAAAGGACATCTGGGACCTGACATGGATCCCACTCTTACAATATATCCAGTAAGGCATTATATAGTATGTATGTTGTCACTCAGTATGTTGTATTAAGTTGTTAAATTTCATTATGAAGTTAGACTTTTTCAATACCTTTACCTCTTACAACATGAATCATTTCATCAAATGGAACCCAATAATTTATGCGTACCAGTGATTGGGTATCGCAGCTATCAAAACAATTTGGTGTTTAAATATTTTAAATAAGAAGGAAATCCACAATAATATAAAGAAAATGTATACACAACCCTATCCCAAAACGTTACGATTAAAATCTTTAAAAACCTACACTTCATTCACCACAGAACATAGAAAACATACAATAAGTCTGATCAATTTAAGAAAAACTATGGCCATTTCAAGTGATGGCAGCAACACATATCCAAAATGTTGGTACAGGGCAATGTTTACCCCCATGAATCATGTCCTCCACTTGAACCATAGTCTGTCAATGTCAGGACAACGAGAAGACCAGAACCCATTAGAACCCCCAGGACCTTTGACCTTTGATCAAATCTTTTGGTATAAATCTCTGACAGTGACCCCTACTGGTTTCCTTTATCCAGGTCTAAGTTCGTTCAGGCACTCAAACCCCTCCACCACGATATAGTGGTGATTTGAGTCGCTCATTCAAACAGGATCTCCCAAGGCAAACTGGTCCTGGGTGATGTGTCAGATGAAGAGTGCCACCATCTGTGCCGCCATCATTACAGTCCCGTTTGGGATCAGTTCAGGTCCCGGTGAAAGACAACAACGAGGAAAGAGACGTTAATAAGACGGACGTTGTTTACCGCCTATGAACTACGGTAGTTCTAAAACACTCACACTAGCTCTGTCTGTCTCTCTCTCTCTCTCACACACACACACACACGCTGTATAACAGAGGAATAGAACCCGGAGTTGGACGTTGAAAGAATATAAAGTTTCACTTTCGTTTCACGCCAGCGTTAGTTACGTTAGTTATGGACCCCCCGGCTCCGACCAAAAAAACAAAACCAAAACAAAAACATCCTCCCGACAAATCGCACCCTGCATGCGCACACACACAGTGTCCTAAACAGTTTGTTCTCTGTCCTAAAATAAATAATTTGGTTAATTTTTTGTTGTCAAAGTTGCTCTTCAGTTTATTTAAAGAGAATACCAGTTTGTCCTCTTGTTAATGTTGCACTTCATGTGGCATTTTTTTGTTATTTTTATGCAGATTGTGAACTCACAGAACTGTGATTTGATTTTTGTTGTTTGTTCAAACTACCTCTCAGGGAAAAGTGCAATACTAATGTTTAAAATACATTTAGTAATATTCATTCATTCATTTTCTGAACCCGCTTTATCCTCACTAGGGTCACGGGGGTCGCTTGGAGCCTATCCCAGCTACATAGGGGCGAAGGCGGGGTACACCCTGGACAAGTCGCCAGTTCATCGCAGGGCTGAACATTTAGTAATATTAATAATTCATTTTATTTTCTATTTGATTTATAGCAGCAGAATTATATTCCTGTTTTTCTATATTCTATTGTGTCCAAAAATTGGGGGAAAATTTTACAAAAATTCATAAATGTATTAAAGACATTTTGAGGGGTTTTCTTTCTTCCTGTACCGAACCGAAAACAAAACAAAACATGGCTTTCAAAACAGAAAATGTACTGAACCGAAAATTTTGTGTACCGTTACAGGCCTACTGTAATTAAAAGAAAGAAAACATAACTAACTGAAACTGTATTGTGTGTTTACAAAACTAACTAAAACGTATAAAAATTCTGGATAAAATTCCCTTCGTTTTCGTTATTGTCAATGTTGATTTGATATGAAATCGATTCATTTCCCTCAAGCAATTTTAGCTGCTGGCACCATACGACGCTCGATGGTCCGTTACTTGTGGTCACTTGTGGTTTCCAGTCGTCTTCTGGTCCCCACTCTACCTGGAAACATAGAGACTAAAGTTGGGAGAAATCAGCAGAGTCCTGTCTGGGATTTATTTGAATATGACGGAGAAGAAGAGAAAAGATATGAAACAACTAAAACTAAACTAAAACTAAGCATTTAGAAAATAACGAAAACTAATAAAAACTAGCAAACCTGCTAACCCTTTTCTATAACCCTAACCCTGGTATATAACCCTAACTCTGTTATATAACCCTAACCCTGGTATATAACCCTAACTCTGTTATATAACCCTAACCCTGTTACATAACCCTAACCCTTTTCTATAACCCTTACCCTGGTATATAACCCTAACCCTTTTCTATAACCCTTACCCTGGTATATAACCCTAACCCTTTTCTATAACCCTTACCCTGGTATATAACCCTAACCCTGGTATATAACCCTAACCCTTTTCTATAACCCTAACCCTGGTATATAACCCTAACCCTTTTCTATAACCCTAACCCTGGTATATAACCCTAACCCTGGTATATAACCCTAACCCTTTTCTATAACCCTAACCCTGTTACATAACCCTAACCCTTTTGTATAACCCTAACCCTGTTACATAACCCTAACCCTTTTGTATAACCCTAACCCTGTTACATAACCCCAACCCTTTTCTATAACCCTTACCCTGGTATATAACCCTAAGCCTTTTCTATAACCCTAACCCTGGTATATAACAATAACCCTTTTCTATAACCCTTACCCTGGTATAGAACCCTAACTCTGTTATATAACCCTAACCCTGGTATACAACCCTAACCTTTTTCTACAACCCTCACCCTGGTATATAACCCTAACTCTCTTATATAACCCTTATACTGGTATATAACCCTAACCCTTTTCTATAACCCTTACCCTGGTATATAACCCTAACTCTCTTATATAACCCTTACCCTGGTATATAACCCTAACCCTTTTCTATAACCCTTACCCTGCTATATAACCCTAACCCTTTTCTATAACCCTTACCCTGGTATATAGCCCTAACTGTTATATAACCCTTACCCTGGTATATAACCCTTACCCTGGTATATAACCCTAACCCTTTTCTATAACCCTTACCCTGCTATATAACCCTAACCCTTTTCTATAACCCTTACCCTGGTACATAGCCCTAACTGTTATATAACCCTTACCCTGGTATATAACCTTAACTCTGGTATGTAACCCTAACCCTTTTCTATAACCCTAACCCTGGTATATAACCCTAGCTATTCTATAACCCTTACCCTGGTATATAACCCTAACCCATTTCTATAACCCTTACCCTGGTATATAACCCTAACCCTGGTATATAACCCTAATTCTGGTATATAACCCTAACTGTTATAAACCCCTAACCCTTTTCTATAACCCTACCTGTTATATAACCCTAACCTTAACCCTGGTATATACTATTGTTCACAGTCATCCTAGTTGCCTGTTCTTCTTCTTCATTCTAACTCCAGTGTCTTGCTGACATTTATTTTTTGACTTGACCAGTGTTTAAATGTTCATGTTTGTGCAGTAGTGTCACACTGTAAACATTCACATCCACCACCAGAGGGCGACACAGTCCACAGACACTGACCAATCAGAGAGCTCCAGTTTGGCCGAGGTTTGATATCTACTGTCACAAAGATTCTGTTTTTAATATCATTCCTCAGTTTGGGAAATAGATACAACATTTGATTAATAAAACAGAATGGAGCCATAAGGACCCAGCGATATTCTTATGTTGATTTCCAAGTGAACCTTTCTCTATTTTTAACTTTACCTAAGTGATTTATCACCTTTTATTATAACATTATCCTCAGTGTTTTGTGATTTTCAGTATAAATTGTGGATTTTCTTATATTTAATTCATTGATGATGTAGATGTTCATAAAAGCTCAGTTTAAAGGTAAGGGTTATTATATCAGAAACAGAGAAAACTGAAGAACAAATGACTTTTTCATTAGTGGATCAACAGGGATTAAACATTTACATCAGTTGATGCTATTTGGGTCTTAATGGGTTAAATCATTTAGTGACTACATTTGAACATGAGCAGACTTAAAATGTTAGAGTGTGGAAAGTAGTTTGTTTAGTAGCTGATTTTAATTTTTGAATTCCAACTTAATTTGTTGCTATACAATAATATTTGAAAAAGAAATGAGAATTGAATCATTAAAAAGTTCTTTCTATAAAAATGTGTACTATACATTTTCTATGCATTCCTTTCCATTTTGTAGAATTTATTTGTATTTATTCCACATCATTTAAAATACAACAAGTAAATACAAATAGATGTTACCTAGAAATTTGGATCCAAAATCTAAATTCCAGGGGCTAATCTAAATTAAGTTTAGTGAAATATTTAGTACATATAATAAAATTCTATTTCTCAATTTTAAATGGACTTTTATTGCAAAGTTAGTTTAGTTATATTAAATATTTAGGTTGCATTAGATGCATATGATTAAATGTTTGAAACTACATTTTAATGAATATTTTTATCAATATGTGTTGGTTTCCAGAATTGTTTAAATCGTCTTCCTCTAAAAAGATGCCAGAAGAAAGCACCAATTAAAGACTCTGTTCAAACCATTATTAAAATAATAAACCAAGTGTTTCATCAGAATGTCCAGGGTTTGGTGTGTGTGCAAGTTTTAAAGCATGTGTTGAACACATCAGATCCAGTTGAGTTTGGATGTAAATGACATAAGGACAGAAAAGAACCATGGAAATGAAGACAGAAGCAATAGAAAAAGAATGGGACCCAGGACTAACTCTAACCCTGAACTAACCCAAACCCAGGACTAACCCCAAACCCAGGACTAACCCTAACCCAGGACTAACCCCAAACCCAGGACTAACCCTAACCCTGGACTAACCCTAACCCAGGACTAACTCTAACCCTGGACTAACCCAAACCCAGGACTAACCTGAACCAAGGACTAACCCAAAACCCAGGACTAACCCTAACCCTGAACTAATCCTAACCCAGGACTAACCCAAACCCAGGACTAACCCTAACCCAGGACTGACCCTAACCCAGGACTAACCCTAACCCAGGACTAACCCGAACCCAGGACTAATCCTAATCCTGGACTAACCCTAACCCAAGACTATCCCGAACCCAGGACTATCCCGAACCCAGGACTAACCTGAACCAAGGACTAACCCAAAACCCAGGACTAACCCTAACCCTGGACTAATCCTAACCCAGGACTAACCCCAAACCCAGGACTAACCCTAACCCAGGACTAACCCCAAACCCAGGACTAACCCTAACCCTGGACTAACCCTAACCCAGGACTAACTCTAACCCTGGACTAACCCAAACCCAGGACTAACCTGAACCAAGGACTAACCCAAAACCCAGGACTAACCCTAACCCTGAACTAATCCTAACCCAGGACTAACCCAAACCCAGGACTAACCCTAACCCAGGACTGACCCTAACCCAGGACTAACCCTAACCCAGGACTAACCCGAACCCAGGACTAATCCTAATCCTGGACTAACCCTAACCCAAGACTATCCCGAACCCAGGACTATCCCGAACCCAGGACTAACCTGAACCAAGGACTAACCCAAAACCCAGGACTAACCCTAACCCTGGACTAATCCTAACCCAGGACTAACCCAAACCCAAGACTAACCCTAACCCTGGACTAACCCTAACCCAGGACTAACCCTAACCCTGGACTAACCCAAACCCAGGACCAACCCTAACCCAGGACCAACCATAACCCAGGGCTAGCAGGCTAGCCTGGACTAACCCAAACCCAGGACTAACCCTAACCCTGGACTAACACAAACTCAGGATTAACCCTAACCCAGAACTAACCCTAACCCTAACCCTAACCCTAACCCAGGACTAACCCTAAAGGGGAAATGAAGCAGGAACATTGACAGAATAGAAGGAGGCGGTGCTTACCATTGGAGTATGGGTTTGCCAGCTTTTTATTGGTCATGACTCTGGCAGTGGCGTTGTTGACCTGTGATCAGGTAGAGGTTAGTGTGAGCACACACAGGAAATAGAACAACACACACGTACAAGGAAACTACACACCCATCACACATCACCAACCCACGCTCCATGCCATGCATGTTTAGGTTCATCATCTCAGCAAGGAACGCCACATGCAGCAGGTCAACGATCTGATGATAGTCACATCCACAACATCCAAAGAAACAGACGCACAGACCAGATTCACCTCAACTCAAACATGGAAAAAAAAAGAACAGATGGAAAAGACGCAGATGGAAAACTCCTAACTCCAATTCACAACAATGACCCTGGAATTAAGGGGTTACAGTCATTAGAGGAATTAAGGGGTTAATAAGTCTAATTATAGTCATTAGAGGAATTAAGGGGTTATTAAGTCTACTTATAGCCATTAGAGGAATTAAGAGGTTATTAAGTATATTTATAGTCATTAGAGGAATTAAGGGGTTTTAAGTGGACTTGCAGTCATTAAAGGAATTAAGGGGTTTTTAAGGGTACTCACTATACTCATTTGAGGGATTAAGGTTTTTTTTTTAAGTGTATTTATACTAATTATGCATCAAGGAATTTTAAAGTGTACTTACATTCATCAGAGGGATTAAGGTGGTTTTTAAGTGTTACTACACTCATTACATATGAATTAAGGGGTGTTTAAGTGTACTTGCTAAACTCATTGGAGAGATTAAGTTTTTTTTTTTAAGTACAGTTACACTAATTGCAGATTACAAATTATTCTGATGTTTAAGGGGGTTGTAAGTGTATTTACACTCATTACAGAATTATTATTATTATTATTATTATTATTATTATTATTATTATTATTACTATTATTAATTAATTAATTAATTAAGTGTCCTCATATGTAGTGGATATAACAGTTCATATTTTAATGCGCATGCTCTTCAGTTTATAGATGATGTGACCTGGTCAAACCATGACCATCACTGAAGGTGTTTTTTTTTTAAGGATGATCTTTTAAGGCTTATGATCTTAATCACCTCATCTAATGAACTTTAGTAACAACAAAAGTATAGGAGATTTCCTCTACTTTTTCTGGTATATACAGTATATATATTTTTTATTAGTCTGGTATTTCTGGAGTCTGGGGCTGGAATGTGACAGTGCTACTGCACCAAAACTCTCATTTTGGTCTGAAACTTCTGCACTTGTATGACAGTATTTTGACAACAGCTCTAAGAAAAACAAACAAAACCAAATCTGCTCATGGATCAAGTCCACATCAGTGCCAACTGCAGCCTCTGCAAAGCAGATCATTTTAGATCCAGTGATAATAAGTGAAATGTTTAGTGTCTGACGTTCAGTTTAGTTAAAGTTTGATAATAAAAGATGAGGACGCCTGCTGTGAATCAACATCTAGAGAATCGACATATAGAGGATAAAAAACATTGAATATTATGGACATTATCCAGAACATGATGTCTGTATCCCTTATATGAAGAAGAGTCAAGGAACATTGAAAAGATACATATATAAAAAAGAAAACTGACAAAAATAGAATATAGATAAAAATAAATAAAATAGAAGAAACAGGTAAAATAGAACAGGTAAAAGAAAAACAAACAGATAAAACAAAAACAGAAGAGAAAAAAATATTAAAAATAGAAAAGTGATAACACGGAAAAATCACATAAAATAGAAGAGATCAAATAAAACACATTGAAAAACATATAAAAGAGAAAAACAAATAAAATAGAAAAAATAGGACCAATGGCCCTGTAGCTTACCAGCCAATTTAAAAGCTTTGGGAAATGTATCCAGATGCCATTTATTATCACCCAGTTCTGTGTATTTATTATATTACAGAAATAGCCCATGTTTTGGTCATATTCCAATCAGATCTGTAAAAAATTCAAATTCCAACTTGATATCATTGATACTGAGTTATTGTATCAATCCACTTCCTATCTCTTATAATGGGAAAATGTTTCAAAGTCGCACCAAAGCCAGAATCAGATCCAGATGGAAATAATTTCAATACCTTGTGTTGACATCATCATACAGAAGCTGTATACCAAGTTTGAAGTCAATCAGAACTGGAGTTTCGGAGAAGAAGACGATCGAAATGTTTTCCCCATAAGAGCCCATGTTAAATTTTCCGTAAGTTCCCAGATCCAGAAGAAGATCCTGACCAGCATGTGGCCATTATGTTTTGGTCATCTCCCCATCAGGGCTGGACTGTAGAAATTTACACTGGATATCATTTATATTTACTGGGTTATTGCATCGATCCACTTCCTATCTCTTATAATGGGGAAATTTTTCAAAGTCGCACCAAATCCAGAATCAGATCCAGATCCAAATTATTTCACTAACTTTTGTTGACATCATCATAAAGACACTGTACACCAAGTTTGAAGTCAATCGGAATTGTAGTTTTGGAGAAGACGATTGAAATTTTTGTAATGGACGACAGACGCCGCTGCTGCTGCTGCCGCTGCCGGACGCCACATGACGACAATAGCTTACGGCCTGTCGGCTGGTAAGCTAATAAAAACAGATAAAATACAGAAGAAATAAAATAAAGAAAAACCTAATAAAATAGAAAAAAAAAAACTGTATTAAATAGAAGAAGTCTGTGTAGGTTCTCATTTGCTGGGTCAGTTCTAAGAACTGAACTGAAGACATCTTTTGGATGAGAAACAAAACATTTTCAAAAGATCTAAACCAGTCCAGTTGAACCCAGAAGAACTACCAGAATAAAATAGAAGAAATAAAAGAGAAAGAAGAGAATGAAAAAACAGATGAAATAGAAAAGATGAAATAGAAAAAATATAAAATAGAAAAACAAAATAGAAAAGAGATAAAATAGATAAAACAGAAAAAACAGATGAAATAGAACAGAAGCTCCACCTTCCACCATGTGGCAAAAGGAAGAAGAAAATTAGAAAGAATTTTCAAGAGAACAAGAATAAGTGAAAACACACAGACAAAAAGACAAACACACACACACACACACACACGCACACATACACACACGCACACATACACACACACACACACACACACACACACACACACACACACACTGAATCCAGTTCTATCATTGTCAGTGCAGCCTTGAAGCCTTTTCTATTGGTAACACGGAGCCGCTGGCTCTGGTCTGGTCCCGTCCGGTCCAACTCAAGCTCAACGGTGTGGTTCTGTGTTGGCCCACACACTTACGGATCAGGGCGTGGCATGCAGCGTTCAGGATGGAGCAGGCAGGTGACAGGAGACAGCACACGGATGGAGGAGGGAAGGAAGGATTGCAAGAACATCAGGCAGGAAGAGAGAAAGTGAAGATGAAGGGAGGAGGAAAAGGACATTAAATAAGGAAGCAGGAGGTAAGGAGGTAAAGAGGGAAGGAGGGACGGAGAGAAGGAAGGAAGGAGAGAAGGAAGTAAAGAGGGAAGGAGGTAAAGCGAGAAGTAGAGAAGGAGGGATAGAGGTAAAGATGGAAGGAGAGGAGGTGAAGAGGGAAGGAGAGAAGGAAGGAAGGAGTTAAAGAGGGAATGAGAGAAGGAGGTAGAGAGAAGGAGGGAAGGAGGTAAAGAGGGAAGGAGAGAAGGAGGTAAAGAGGGAAGGAGGTAAAGAGGGAAGGAGAGAAGGAGGTAAAGAGGAAAGGAGAGAAGGAGGTAAAGAGGGAAGGACGGAAGGAGGTAAAGAGGGAAAGAGAGAAGGAGGGAAGGAGGTAAAGAGGGAAGAAGGTAAAGACGTAGGGAGAGGAGAGAAGGAGGTAAAGAGGGAAGGAGGAAAGGAAGTAAAGAGGGAAGAAGGTAAAGAGGGAAGGAGGGAAGAAGGTAAAGAGGTAAGAAGGTAAGGAGGTAAAGAGGGAAGGAAGTAAAGAGGGAAGGAGGTAAAGAGGGAAGGAGGGAAGGAGGTAAAGAGCGAAGGAGAGAAGGAGGGAAGGAAGTAAAGAGGGAAAGAAGGAAGGAGGTAAAGAGGGAAGGAGGTAAAGAGGTAAGGAGAGAAGGAGGGAAGGAGGTAAGGAGAGAAGGAGGTAAAGAGGACAGGCACCTCTATCTTTCGTCCCTCTACGATTGTACCATTTAATTTCTCCCGTGCACGGTCGGCATCGGCACTGGTTTCAAATGTTACAAACCCAAACCCCTGTGTCCACCAGGGGGCAGAAAAACAACAGACATCCAGAAATCCACAACAGAAGAAGGAAAAAAAGAGAAGACAGACACAAAGACAGATGAAAGAGTTGAAAGTCACTGAGAAGAATCATCAGAAGCACAAACCAGAAGCACTTATGAATGTTCTGAAGAACATCCAAGGGTTCCACAGCTGACAAACACTGGTTTATATTCCACTGGAGTCAGTCATCAGCTCCAGTTCTGTCATTGGTGTGTCACTGAAGATGACATCACATATTTGTCACAACCCTGACCCTAGCCCTGACCCATTCTAACCCTGACCCCAACCCCAACCCCTGACCCTAACCCTAACTCCAAACCCTTACCCTGTTCTAACCCTAACTCTAACCCCTAACCCTGACCCTAACCCCTGACCCGTTCTAACTCTGACCCCTAACCCTAACCCTGACCCTCACCCTAACCCCTAACAAGTGACCCCTAACCCTAACCCTGACCCTAAGTCTAACACCTGACCTCTAACCCAAACCTGTTCTAACCCTGACCCTGAACCTAACCCTGACCCCTAACCCTGACCCTGAACCTAACCCTGACCCCTAACCCCCACCCATAACCCTGACCCTAACCCTAACCCTAACCTCAACCCTCTAACCCTAACCCACTGAAGCTCCGCCTACCCATGTTGAGTCTTGACATTCAATCTTTTCAAAAGTTTGTCAAATTTGACAAGAACTGTAGAGTAGAGAAGAGTAGTTCTGAACAAAATATCCAAGCTGAAATGTTCAAAAAAGCGTAAAAAAAAATCCAAACATTTAAATTCAGCCACAGAACTGTGTACCACACCTCTGCTAGTGGTAACAAATACATGTCCAATTAGAAAAAAGATCAGGTGAAAAGGTCCTCTGCCTCCATCATTATTATTAATTTATTTATATAGTTGTGTGTCTATTGCAGAATGTTGTTTGCTGTGTGTTGTGTTATGTTTTGTATTACAAAATGTTAAAATAACCAATAAAAATGAAGCGTCAAAAAAAATAAAATAAAATAAAATAAACAGCTGGAGCAACTAGGTAGAATCTAGTTAACAATTATGACCTGATCTGCAAAACACCGTGTAGAACTTCAGCATCAACGTAAAACTGTGAAAACTTATCTACAGTAAAAAAAAAAAAAAAAAAAATCATCAAATAGGTCAAAACTTCGTCTACACCCACTGGACTGGACCATGTCAGGTCCTCAGGCAGAACCGCATTAAAACCCTGAAGTCCCAGTCTGACCTCAGGAACATCAGGAACCTCAGGAACACGTCCACAGATCTGTGGAATCCACTAAAGCAGGTTCAACTTCTACCAAGAGAATAAAACTGGGAGTATGTTCAGAAACAACACTGTCTTCTCTGCACATTTAAAAGGCCCTCAAGGGAAGAGGAAAACTCTTTTTTTTTTTCTTAAAATCTTTTTTTTTTTCACATTTTGTCAGTTTTGTTTGTTTTTTTTATGCTTGCTTGTGGATTAAATATGGGTTTGTGGTAGGGATGTAAACAATTCCTCGACTATCAATTAATTGTTGATAAGAATTTGCTTTGTTAAATTATTAATTCTTGGTTAATTGCCCTTTTCCGCTGAGTGATGCAAAGTCAGAAATGCCCATTTCTTCTAAACTACCCCTCTTCAGATCCATTTATTTTACTTTATTTTATTTCTCTGTTGAATTTCTTTAGTTCTCCACCATAAACGTCATTGTCTGTTCTGTATCCAATGGTTCAAAATAATCAGTCATTAAGGAATATGACATGATTTTTTCATGAAGAATATGAACAACATTTAGCTTTTATTCTTATAGACCCTATCAAAAGAAAAAATTCAGGTTCTCAGGAAAATCGCCGCTTGTCAATTAATCGTTAATCGATCGATATGGTCAACCAACTAATGATTAATGGATTAATTGATAATTTGCATCCCTAATTTGTGTGATTCGAAATCATTGCATTCTATTTTTATTTACTTTCTTCTTTTTTTTTGAAATTGTGGATGTAAAAGAATAGGTTTTTATGTTTAAATGCATGGCTTAAAAATCCAAAGGAGGAATATTACTTCAAACACGACAGAAATACCAAGAATGTGATACTTTCTTTACACAGAAAAAACAAGTCACGTTATAAAATCGGGAGGTAAGACCTGTCCTCCTTTAACAGAGTTCAGCAAAAACCTCATGAAAAAAGACATGAAGTCTCCACAAAGTCCCACTGCTAAAAAATGACATGAAGTCCCCACAAAGTCCCACTTTTAAAAAAAAGACATGAAGTCCCCACAAAGTCCCACTGTTAAAAAAAGACATGAAGTTCCCACAAAGTCCCACTGTTAAAAAGACATGAAGTCCCCGCAAAGTCCCACTGTTAAAAAAATGACATGACATTCCCACAAAATCCCACTGTTAAAAAGACAACATGAAATCCCCACAGTCCCACTATTAAAAAAGACATGAAGTCCCCACAAAGTCCCACTGTTAAAAAAGACATGAAGTCCCTGCAAAGTCCCACTGTTAAAAAAAGACATGAAGTCCCCACAAAGTCCCACTGTTAAAAAGACAACATGAAATCCCCACAGTCCCACTATTAAAAAAGACATGAAGTCCCCACAAAGTCCCACTGTTAAAAAAGACATGAAGTCCCTGCAAAGTCCCACTGTTAAAAAGACAACATGAAATCCCCACAGTCCCACTATTAAAAAAGACATGAAGTCCCCACAAAGTCCCACTATTAAAAAAGACATGAAGTCCCTGCAAAGTCCCACTGTTAAAAAAGACATGAAGTCCCTGCAAAGTCCCACTGTTAAAAAGACATGAAGTCCCTGCAAAGTCCCACTGTTAAAAAAGACATGAAGTCCCTGCAAAGTCCCACTGTTAAAAAAGACATGAAGTCCCTGCAAAGTCCCACTGTTAAAAAAGACATGAAGTCCCTGCAAAGTCCCACTGTTAAAAAAAGACATGAAGTCCCCACAAAGTCCCACTGTTAAAAAAGACATGAAGTCCCCACAAAGTCCCACTGTTAAAAAGACATGAAATCCCCACAAAGTCCCACTGTTAAAAAAGACATGAAGTCCCCACAAAGTCCCACTGTTAAAAAAGACATGAAGTTCCCACAAAGTCCCACTGTTAAAAAGACATGAAATCCCCACAAAGTCCCACTGTTAAAAAAGACATGAAGTCCCCACAAAGTCCCACTGTTAAAAAAGACATGAAGTTCCCACAAAGTCCCACTGTTAAAAAGACATGAAATCCCCACAAAGTCCCACTGTTAAAAAAGACATGAAGTCCCCACAAAGTCCCACTGTTAAAAAAGACATGAAGTTCCCACAAAGTCCCACTGTTAAAAAACAGACATGAAGTCCCCGCAAAGTCCCACTGTTTAAAAAAAGACATGAAGTCCCCGCAAAGTCCCGCTGTTAAAAAGACATGAAGTCCCCACAAAGTCCCACTTTTAACAAAGACATGAAGTCCCCACAAAGTCCCACTGTTAAACTAGTTAACCAGGTCTGCTGTCTGTGAACTCTAATGCCAACACTAAGATATGGTGAAGCAGGTCAGTGCATTCCACCGTGTACGTCAGGGTCTGAGAGCTGCATGGAGGCAAACGTCACTGATAAGTAAGTCATTAGAATTAGGGTAAGAAAAGAGAGCTGCATAGACAGAAGGAAGTAAAGGATGGAAAGAAAAAGGAGACAGGGGGAAGGAAAATGTGCTGGTGAGTGTGTGGTGACATAGTTCTTACCTTGGAGCCTCGTTCATTAAAAATGATTTCCACATCTAAAATCTTGCCGTATTGCTGTGGAAGATAAGAAGGAAAAGTGGAAGGGGCAACGGGAAAAAAACAGAGGAAATAATTAGAACATGACCACCTGTGTTGACAAAAAGACAAGAATGAAAGGAAAAATAAAGAAACTAAAAACCCAAACCTGCTCAATAAACTCAAACTAAAGAAAGTGTACAGGTGTGTTTCCACCACCAGTGCCCCCCCCCCCCCCCATCCCTTAACCAAAAGGGTCAAGTAGTCCATGCTCAGTACTAACTCGAATTCACTCCATTAACTCTTAATGCTGTTCAATGCTGTGTTTGCTCTGTTGTAGTAATAAAGAACTGTAGCACTAATGAACATTCCATGGGAGGATGTGGTCGTCATAGCAGCAGAAACCTCTGGTCACACATCACTGATCTTAATGATGACTATCTTCTCTCTTCTGTTGAAAAAGTGGAAAATGGAGGGCAGAGCACGAGTATTTTAGAGGAAAGAAAGGCCCAATGTTAGTCAAGAGATGTTGAGACTTCCCAAACAAATATCTTGTCGTGCAGTCGGTTAAACCTCATTTACACAGGGGTGGCGACCGTTGAGAGATCACTGAGTGACAAAAAAATGGCCAGATCTCTCAACGATCTTTCAATGAGCACCCAGCGATCACCAAGATCTTCCAGTGGTCTCCACAGTTGCCATGGTATCCTCAGAGTTTTGACTCGGACCAAAACAATCTCTCAATGATCTGTCTGCAATCTCTCAATGATCGCCAAATTTGTCCACCCCGAAGGTAGAGATGGTTGACTGTTCAATGAGGGAATGGGCACAACTATCTCGATGATCCGGCAGACCAGACCAGGGGTCGGCAACCTTAAACACTCAAAGAGCCATTTGGACCCACAGAAAAGAAAACACTGGGAGCCACGAAACCCTTCTGAAAACTAAAATGAACATAAGACTGCATATATTGTTTTTTTCCTAAATGCTATGTATAAAAAAATACTACCACCATTAGATTCAGCACTGGACAGTGCTACAGTCACCTGTGCCTTATGAACAGGTTCAGCACTGGACAGCGCTACGGTTACCTGTGCCTTATGAACAGGTTCAGCACTGGACAGCGCTATGGTTACCTGTGCCTTATGAACAGGTTCAGCACTGGACAGCGCTACAGTTATCTGTGCCTTATAAACAGGTTCAGCACTGGACAGCGCTACAGTTACCTGTGCCTTATAAACAGGTTCAGCACTGGACAGCGCTACAGTTACCTGTGCTTTATAAACAGGTTCAGCACTGGACAGCGCTACAGTTATCTGTGCCTTATAAACAGGTTCAACACTGGACAGCGCTACGGTTACCTGTGCCTTATAAAAAGGTTCAGCACTGGACAGCGCTACAGTTACCTGTGCTTTATAAAGAGGTTCAGCACTGGACAGCGCTACAGTTACCTGTGCCTTATGAAGCACTGGCACAAGCCACAGAAATTAAGTCCTCCAGCTAAACACACAACTGATCATACATGATACCTTATGGTTATGGAAACATACAGTCAGTTACTGTGGTTTCCTCTTCGTATGCATGTGGATAACATCATTTACCCTAAATCCATCTGTTTTCTCTTTGCTTGAACTTCCAATACTTTTTACTTTTACCTCCTTTGAGGTGAAGGCTGTATTTACAGTGTGTATTTGTGTGTGTTCTCATGTATTTAAGATTAATATAAAACATTTTGTGTTTTTATCTGTACTTCTTGGGTTAATGTGTTTTTGGAAGTGCTAAACTTTTTGTCCTGTATCAGAACTAATCCTGATATCAGAAAATTACAATAATACAGAGTAACAAAACCCAGTGGCTTTATGATGAAGTCAAAATTGCGTTCTAAATTGCGTGCTGAGTAACCATTATCACTAATGAAAAACAGATGTATAAAACACTGTAAATTCTTTCTGGACTTGTTGACACCATGGGCAGTGCTGTAGCTGTAGTCAGATTGTCTCTACGACATGCAGGTTTCCCCCAGGTGCTCTGGCCTCAGATGAGTAAAATGCTTAGATCAAATTTCCCTTTGTGAATAAAATAAGTTAACCTTTAAAATCATGCCACTACATATTCTTGAAGACCAAAGGGTTTTTTAATAAAGGTATAAAGGGAGGCCAAGACTTTACCAGAATTTTCAGGTTCCTCAACATAATTCATAGCTCACGCTCTACTCGTCCCTGAGGTGTTGACATGCCAAGAACCTTGTATTGAGATAAATTATTTGTGGTCCTCCAGTTCAAGTTCATTAGTATCCAACGCTGTCCTGCTCTGAGGTCTGAGTAGATACCTGAGTGCATGAGTGTGTGCACATTCCATGAATCAAGTGTAAGAGGAATGGTGGTTGTTTCCACGTTTGCCTTTCAACAGGGTCTCCACCTTTCCTAGTTTCTTCCTCATTCCAAGGAAGTGTGCAGTGGGTTCCTACTCTGGACTGTTTAGTCATTCAGGTGGTTGCCAGACATCCCTGCTACTCCATTAGTGAAGAACAAACAACGACCCTAAGGCAGGACTGACATGTCCAGGGAATGGGCAACTGTTGCACTGATAGTGTAAAATCTGAACCAGAGGCATCAGAAACATCTAACCTGGGCTACAATGTCACATACTGGTGTTGGTTCATCCAAATTCAACACAGCTTATAATTATCACCATGGTTGTTACTGTTTGTATTGTTGATATTTTCTTGTGAGGGTCTTTGCCACCTTCTTCTTGCCCCCCCCCCCCCCCCCCCCCCCCCCCCCGCCATGTCAGGTCCGGCATCGAAATGTGGTTCAACAAAACTCATAATAAAGACAGTAGAATATCAAGGGGAGCTTCATATACTTTATGAAGTTTCCCTTTGCAAAGCAAATTTGTTCAGCACCAAAAGGCAGCCAGATGCTAGACAAGTTAAAAAAAAAAAAAAGAAAAGAAAAAAAAACAACAACAACAAAAAAAAATTCAACACAACTGTTATGAAATTTTACAGCATTTAATGTTTCTGTCTGCTGACCAGCTTTAGGGCAAACTGAAGGCACAATGTAACTTATTTCCACACACGTCTGTGTATATGTATGAGAACTGCTTTAGTTGGGGGGAGGGGAGTCCTTAAGATCAGATCATTAAGAATCAGGGCAAATGAAAGCATTCTTCTACTCAGCCTAATGGGTTGGATGAAAGCTATCCCTAATTGCGGTCCACAATGGCCACATTATTTCATTAGGACTAATTCTCTATCGGCTACACTGGTGGTGGTACACCACTCCCGTGGACACACACCAAGGCCTGTATTATCCTCATGCACACACTTCCAGCTCAGCTTAGCACAAATTCAATAGTCTGGATCAATGGGCTGATTAAAAAGAAACAAGGGGATTATATCAAAGTGAAGTTTGCTAACTGGTTTTGTCTTTACGGTGTGATCAGACCAAGGTAAACCTCTATAAATATCAAACAGCAGCTTTATTGTGGTTCTTGTTTTGTATAGTGATTGTCCTGCCAGAAATGCATTCTCCATCCCAAACCCACTGAACCTAAAACATCCTTAAAAACATGCACCCACATCTACGCTCAAATAAGGACACTGGACCTACTGTGATGGTGGATGCTACAGTTAATGGTGCTGCACTCAGCTGCAACTGGTTCATTGGATTTTACTAAGTTATCAATCAATCAATCAACCAAATTTTATTCATATTGCACATAGGGATGCGAATCGAGAACCGGTTCTTTTTGAGAACCGGATCCCAGTAGCTCAATTTCTTGGAATTGTTTGGCTGCCTGCTTATCGATTCTGCCTTCGTTGCGCATGCGCAATGACATCACATGTACACTGCATAGTTTTGGTCAGAACGTAGCCAAGATGGCGTTAAGGCAGAAACGGTCCAAACAGACGACACCAGGTCCAAACAGATGACACCAGGTCCAAACAGACGACACCAGGTCCAAACAGATGAAACCAGGTCTAAACAGACGACACCAGGTCTAAACAGACGACACCAGGTCCAAACAGACGACACCAGGTCCAAACAGATGAAACCAGGTCTAAACAGACGACACCAGGTCTAAACAGACGACACCAGGTCCAAACAGACGACACCAGGTCTAAACAGATGAAACCAGGTCCAAACAGATGACACCAGGTCCAAACAGACGACACCAGGTCCAAACAGATGAAACCAGGTCTAAACAGACGACACCAGGTCCAAACAGATGAAACCAGGTCTAAACAGATGACACCAGTCCAAACAGACGACACCAGGTCCAAACAGACGACACCAGGTCTAAACAGATGAAACCAGGTCTAAACAGATGAAACCAGGTCTAAACAGACGACACCAGGTCCAAACAGACGACACCAGGTCTAAACAGATGAAACCAGGTCTAAACAGACGACACCAGGTCTAAACAGACGACACCAGGTCCAAACAGACGACATCAGGTCCAAACAGATGAAACCAGGTCTAAACAGACGACACCAGGTCTAAACAGACGACACCAGGTCCAAACAGACGACATCAGGTCCAAACAGATGAAACCAGGTCTAAACAGACGACACCAGGTCTAAACAGACGACACCAGGTCCAAACAGACGACATCAGGTCCAAACAGATGAAACCAGGTCTAAACAGACGACACCAGGTCTAAACAGATGACACCAGGTCCAAACAGACGACACCAGGTCTAAACAGACGACACCAGGTCCAAACAGACGACACCAGGTCCAAACAGACGACACCAGGTCTAAACAGACGATACCAGGTCCAAACAGATGACACCAGGTCCAAACAGATGACATCAGTCCAAACAGACGACACCAGGTCCAAACAGATGACACCAGTCCAAACAGATGACACCAGTCCAAACAGACAACACCAGGTCCACTGTAACACTGTCAAAGCTTTGATTTCTTCAAAAGGGTGAAATCCCTCCAATACGTTCAAACATTTGTCCACAGCTTGTGATGTGAATGTAGTGGCAGAGTGAACACCAGGCCGTCATCCGGGCCCAGTTCCGGTTCCGGTGTGGGTAATAAATGTCGTACCCCCTTAATTACAAGTTTCCAAAGATAGGGAAAAGGAAATGAGGTGAACAACAACGGGAGACGGGCAGAGTCGAACCGGTTCCACGCAGTGGAAATGCGACAATAAAGGAATTAGTATGCCCCCCCCCAAAAAAAAAAAAAAAACGGGCCCGGCATCATCTGTTATTATTTGTACATACTGTAAATGTTATATTTTCTATGCAGAGATGGAAATATAAAAGACAGTTAATGCAAACACACCCGTTTGTACTCTTTTATTCCCTCACCCAATGAGTATTGATAAGAGAATTGATAAGAGAATCGATAAGGAATCGGATCGATAAGCAAAATCGATAATGGAATCAGAATCGTTAAATTCTTATCGATTCCCATCCCTAACAGCTCCACAGCAACATCTCTGATTGTATCAAGACATGAGTTACTGATGACGGATGGACCAAGCCGAGGTAGTGAACCACTAAATGAAAGAGCGACCGAGTAGGGCTCAGTCACTGAATCACTTTGCAGATCACTGAATCGCTATCTGTTGGACCGCTGAACGAGACTAGATACCTCTACCGTAAGAAGACAGAAGTTATATTAGATCATGAACAAACACGGCGAATGTAGTCTGCAGTCAACTATTTTTCAAATGTTTAAAATGTTAAAGTTTAACTGTGAGAAAACACACTAATAAAATTTAAACACACAGAGCACAAAGTAGTTTTAAGCAACATTAGATATTGATAGATAGATAGATAGACAGACAGACAGACAGACAGACAGACAGATAGATAGATAGACAGATAGATAGATAGATAGATAGATAGACAGACAGACAGACAGACAGACAGACAGACAGACAGACAGACAGATAGATAGATAGATAGATAGATAGATAGATAGATAGATAGATAGATAGATAGATAGATAGATAGATAGATAGATAGAATACAGTTTACAAAGTAACTATGTTGATATATTAGTGGAAAATCTTTATCAAGTTTTGTTTCTCCTACCCCACCTTTAACCCACAACCACATGGAATGAAGTGTTCTGTAGTTTGTTCATTTGAATGAAACCATGAATCTATGAAAGGGACACAATGCTACGGAAATGTATAAACATTCTACCGTTTTGGAAAGACTGGATAATGCAAATGTAAAGAAATGTGTGTAGTGTACCTAAGCAATATTGGTTTGTTCGTTTTTTGTTGTTTTGTCAAATATATGTGATAAGAATTTCAATAAAAACTTGAATGAAAAAAAAAATCTACCATTAAATGACACTTCCTTCACTCTGTTAGGAATGCGCTCCTTGGGTTTTTCTCTGTCTCTCATAATGTACCATCAGCATGTATGAGTGGAACATTGTTACCTACAGTCCCACTTTGGATGTTTACAGTGGTGGCAAAGCTCGAGGATTTTAATAAAACACTTGGTGCAGAATGGCTCCAGTGCTGCACTAATATGTTGATGCAGATTAGGAGAGTTTAGATTCTAATTACACCGTTCCTCCACAGAGGGAGAGTCAGTTAGAATGAAACCTTATGGAATAATCGTGGAGCTAAATGAGAGTAGAACCAACCAACAGGAAACATTGAGGACAGTTCCCTTGCTGTTAACTCAGAGCTACCTGGAATCCTGGAAGCCTCCAGAACAGGTGATTAGGCAGGGGTAGGTGTCATTAAAACTCCATTAGTACAAAACTCCAACCCTGATGCTCCCCATGGATACACACATACACCAACACACACATATAGTGTCTAATGGCTCATTTAGGACCCTGCATCTGGGAATGTGATGGGAAGGACCCTCTTGTGGCTGGCTCACTAAGTGCCAGCTTATTAATTAAAGCCAGCTCCGACTCAGGGGATGGCAGCTGTTCTATCAGACTGTCAGGTTGGGTTCTTTTATGAAAACAGCCCAGCTGGATTCACTGACAGATACTCTGGTTTAAGGCATACAGCATCCATTACAGAGGATCCATGAAAGGCCAGACCCAAACCTGCTGAAGCGCCCGCCATCTGTGATGTGGTCAAACAGCAAACGGCATCGCTGCTGTTTGACGGATGGAACTGTAGTGAACACTGGATCTAAGGCAGTGTTGTTCAACCTTGGGGTTGGGACCCCACGTGGAGTCGCCTGGAATTCCAATGGGGTTGTGTAGAGGACCAAACATTGTGACAACTTGGAACTGTTAGCTTCCACATACACCCCAGAAATTGTCATTCAATCATTCCGTTCGCTCACAGTTGGCGGCAATTTTTAAATACCCCACATCCACATTCCACAGTCGGAAAGTGTCGGCACGGCACAGAACGAAGACTGTAGGAAGCGTCGGAGCCACCGTTCATAGACCTGACTCAGTACTCAGTAGTTGACTTTTTTTCTCTAATTCAGGTAGTTTTAATTAGTTTTTAGAGCAGGTTTGCTAGTTTTTATTAGTTTTCGTTATTTTCTAAATGCTTAGTTTTAGTTTTTTTGGGTTTTTTTTATATATCTTTTCTCTTCTTCTCTGTCGTATTCAAATAAATCCCAGACAGGACTCTGTTGCTTTCTACCAACTTTAGTCTCCTTGTTTCCAAGCAGAGTGGGGACCAGAAGATGACTGGAAACCACAAGTGACGGACCATGAAGTGTCATATGGTGCCAGCAGATAAAATTGCTTGAGCGAAATGAATCAATTTCATATCAATCCAACGCTGACAAAGATGAAAATAAGGGAATTTTATCCATAATTTTTATATGCTTTAGTTAGTTTTGTAAACACACTGAAAAGTGTGAAAATTAAACGTTATAAATATTGAGAAAGTAAAAAGTTGCTACCTGGGCACATTGTTTCCTTTTGTACTCATTTGTTCTACTGTTTGTTATTTTTGCTGGTGTTTTTTTGCTTTCTACTGTTTTGTTTTGTGTGTTTGTTTTTGTCTTTTTTTTTGGGGGGGGGGGGGGGTTACTGTTATAATTGTACATAAAACTCAAAAAAGATTTAAGTTACAAAAAAAAAAACCAAACAAAAACATCAGCATCAAGCCTATTCTGAACATATATGGAGTGGAAAGTCCTTGAATTTGTATAAAAATTTTGTTATAAATGCTTTTTGAGTTTTTGAGGGAATATTCCTCAGTATTTTCATGTCATCTCCAGATAAACCTCCATTTTGTGTAGGGATGGGAATCGAGAACCGGTTCTTTTTGAGAACCAGATTCCCAGTAGCTTGATTCCTTGGAATCGTCTGCCTACCTGCTTAACGATTCTGCTTACTGATTCCACCTTCGTTGCACATGAGCGATGACGTCACGTGTACGCTGCATTGTTTTGGTCAGAGCGCAGCCAACATGGTGTAGAGGCAGAAACAGTCTAAAAAGATGACACCAGGTCTAAATAGACGACACCAGGTCCACTGGAACACTGTCAAAGCTTCCATTTCTTCAAAAGGGTGGAATCCCTCCAATCTGCTCAAACATTTGTCCACAGCATGTGGTTCATTTGATTCGCTACTTAGTGGCGCTTGTGAATCTAGTGGCAGAGTGAACACCAGGCTGTCATCCGGTCCCAGTTCTGGTTCCGGTGCAGGCAACAAACGTCATAACCCCTCAAATACAAGTTTCTGAAGGTAGGGGAAAGGAAATGAGGTGCACAACAACAGGAGACGGGCAGAGTCAAACCGGTTCAACGTAATGGAAATGCAGCAATAGAGGAATTAATAAAGAGTCTTTAGTTTTACTTTCACTGTACGCTACCCCCACCCCAAACCGGCCCAGCGTCATCTGTTCTTATTATTTGTACATACTGTATATGTTATAGTTTCTGTGCAGATATGGAAATATAAAAGACAGTTAATGCAAACACACCCGTTTGCACTCTTTTATTCCCTCACCCAATAAGAATCGATAAGACAATCGATAAGGAATCGGATCGATAAGCAAAATCGATAATGGAATCGGAATCGTTACATTCTTATCGATTCTCATCCCTAATCTTGTGGTTGCATTACCTTTGACTGAACTTTATATGGCTGTGTGTAATGCTCATGCATGGCTTTTTCTATTACAGCGTTTCCTGAAATGACATAGACTTCCATTTGCTGTAATGTCTCAGCTATTGCCTTTTGTTTGCATTGTGGCAGCGTCTAGTGGAACCTTTAATGGCAGATTAAGCCAGTTTCATTTAGAGTGAATGTGGGGAGTGAAACTGGAGCCCATTGGAGGAACGGAGTCTGGACAGTAATGCCACCGCTATGATCACCACCATTAATCTGGGATGTTGCACCATTATCAGGTAAAATGAGGAGTGTGTGTGTGTGTGTGTGTGTGTGTGTATGTGTGTGTGTGTGTGTGTGTGTGTGCATGCGTGAAGGTTTGATCAGTTCTTGCTGAAGTCCACATTATATTTAAAAAGTGTCTTTAACCCTTTTAATCCGATTTAAGACTGCACTGTGTGGTCCCAGAGTACAGTTTAGTCTGGGTGTTGGTTTGTGGTGTCGGTGTCACCTTACCCCAAACATTTGCCGGAGGTCTGGGTCTCGGAAGCGGAATGGGATGTTGGACACGTGTAACCTCTTGGGCTGTTGTTTCTCTGATGAATCACTGAGCGGAAGGTGAAGGTGATCGGAGGCATCTGTCTGAGCCACGTCCTCCGGCTGCTGCGGAAACACACAAAACATCAACCCAAGGAAAGAAAGATTAAAAGAAAGACAGATCAAATGGTGAATGTCAACCCATGGAGGGACGAAACACAACAAAAAAAAAAAGTTGAACGTCAACCCGAGTGTGATGGCCGTGTCCACAGCCACACAAAAGGATGCAGCAGTTACACAAACACAAACACCATCACCACATGTTCAGTTACTTTAGAAACTTTTCCACAGATCCAGGTCAAAGGTCAGATGGTGATCCAGGGCTCAAAATTAACTTTTTGACCTAGGAGCACTGTGCTCCTAACCCTAAAAAGTTAGGAGCACAGGCTAAAATCTAGGCGCACCACTATTATATAAAAAATTTGGAGAACAAGCAAAACTCTTGGCCATACCAAGTAATATTCCTATATGTATTTAAGCAATGTTAACAACCTAGAATAAAGTATTTGAATAGAGTATGAAAGAAAAAGCTTACATTGACACAGGTGCAAAACAATTGTCAATGTGTGGTATATACTTTAGTTGGTTCTTGGAAAAGAAAGACGAATCACACCATTATTTGCAACAACCAACTTTTTTATTTCATGGCTTAAAGGCCCTTAGTCACTGTGGTCTACACCACGCCTGAAGTCAGGTCTCCTTGACCTGGTGCCCCTTAGTCACTGTGGTCTGCACCACGACGCCTGAAGTCAGGCCTCCTTGACCTGGTGCCAGAGTGTAGGTACTTCCTGACCGCTGGCAGTGCATCGAAGTCATGCAGTGTTGGACCATCCGCAGAGATGCGCACGCGAGGGGGCGGGGACGAGATTTTCCGCTTCAGTCAGCGGGGCGTGGAGCTTGTTTATTTTCAGCTGACGAGTTACTTCTGCAGCCATTATTCTAGGCGCACGTATTAATTTTCGCTCATTTTTTTATTGGCGCACCGTGCGATCGTAATCTCAAAAACAGTCGCACTACCGAAATTCTCAGGCGCATGCGACCGTAATTCAGTCGCAGTCACGAGCCCTGTGATCCCACCTTTCTTCCTCCATTGTCTGATTTCCACAGACAAGACAAAAGAGGAACAGAGGTGAGACAGGTGGACTTTTACACAGCGGACCTGCGTTCACCAATCAAAGGGGCGGAGCCACAGCGGATAGTAGGACATAGAACTTGTGCGTCTGAAATACCCTGATCACTGTGGTGTTGCTAAGCTTTCCAGAGTCTTTCACTGTTCCACAAATGTTCACATGGATACAGTCCTCCACCCCAGGTGCCAACAGCTGGTGGATGTGGGCGTGTCCCCAGTTCCACATCTGTCTGGTGGATGTGGGCATGTCCCCAGTTCCACATCTGTCTGGTGGCGTTGATATGTTTGTTTACTGTACATGGCCCACCCTCATTTTTAAATCCCCCAGCCCAGGGGTCACACATCCACTATGTCATCTAACCGTCCCACCTTGGTTGGAACCAGAGGAGATCCTTTTCCACAGTGTTCCTGAACCCTGGTTCCACCTTTATCAGGGCTCTTATCAGGGCTCAACTATATTGATGTCTAACCATTTCCATATTATAAACCATCAAAATATGGCCCATCGTAAGTCAAGGCCAATAATTTAGACTTCAAAAAATTCATCAAAAATTCAAGAATATAAATTTCTCAAAACTTTCTCAAAGCTACACATAAAATTTTAATTGAATCCGACCACTAGTTTTGTCGCAGATGTTTGAAGAAATTGCTGCTGAAGACGCTGCCGGACACAGCGCCTTCACAGCAGCTCATGGTTCAGGCTACACGTCAGCCATCATGACGTTATTCACAGACTCTGGATTCAAGGTCTGGTTGTGCACATTCATTTTCCATCCCATCAGGAGCCGTAGACTTACCGTTACTGTGTTGGCTGTGAGAGCGGAGCTGCTGCTGTCGGTTCCTAGCGGTTCGTTTTGCGTGTGCGTCGGCGTGTACAGCGTCAGGGCGTGTTCCGCTACTGTTGTTGGTCCTGTATAGTCTGTGGGGGCGTGGGGGTGGGGCGTGGCATACTCTGTGGGGAGTCCGTTCTGTGGTGGAGCTGGGTACTGAGCAGTCGGGTAATGTTGGGCCATGGCTTCAGGGGGGGCAGGGGCCTCTTGGTTACCCTGAGACCATTACAAAGAAAGACAAGAGAAGACAAAGACCGACACATTACAACCTTACACTGGTTTTACTATAGAACAGGGGTCTAAAATATGCGTCCTGGGGGCCAAACGCAGCCCACCAAAAGTTCCAATGCGGCCCCTGGGATGAATTTACAAAGTGTAAAAATTCCACAGTCAAGGCTGTGGAACTCATTTTAGTTCAGGTACCACATACAGACCAATATGATCTACAGTCAAATAAAAGTATAAAAACCTACAACAAATAATGACTTCATATTTTCTTCTCGGTTTGATGTGAAATATTACACCATGCCTATAAATAATGACAACTTCAATTTTTTGTCTTTGCTTTAGTGCAAAAAGTAACATTAAATTGTGAAAATATTTACATTTACAAACTATCCTATAACAATAAAAATATGAACCTGAAATGTCTAAAGAAAATTCAGCACAATTTGAACTATTTTCTGCCTGTTCCACAGTGTTTAGTGTCTTTTTAGATCTGATCCATAATGCACATGTAGAAATGATAAGATGAGGCAGAATATTGTTAAAATTGCACTTATTTTTCTTAAGAAATTTCAGTTTTTTCAGGTTATTCACATCTTTTTTGTTTGAATAGTTTAAAAAAGTAAATATTTTCATAATTCTGTGGGTTTTTTTTTTTTTTTGCACTAAAACAAAGACAAAAATTTGGAGTTGTCATTATTTATAGGTTATTACGTTATTATTTTATTGGTTCGACCCACTGGAGATCAAATCAGGCTGAATGTGGAACCTGAAAGAAAATGAATTTGAGAGCCCTGGTTTACTGCCTACAAATTGGTGAGTCAGAGACTTACTGTCTACTTTCTCTTTAAGGAATACTTCACTGTCCTTCTAACTGTTTAAGGTCAAATGTGTGCATAGGAGGAGTTGAGATGTAGCCAATCAATTCGTAATGACTATTTTCTTCTCAGTTTGATGTGAAATATTACACTATGCCTATAAATAATGACGACTTCACATTTTTGTCTTTGTTTCAGGGCAAAAAATAACATTAAATTATGAAAATACTTACATTTACAAACTATCCTGTAACAACAAAATTGAACAACCTGAACAAATATGAACAACTTCAAATGTCTAAAGAAAATTAAGCACAATTTTAACAATTTCTGCCTGTTACTAAGTGTTTAGTGTCTTTGTGGCAGATACTTCAGGGCAAAAATAGGGCTGACAAACCACTTCAGGACCCACAAAAACTTAAGTCAACGTTGTCATCGAGACTGATGGACGAACAACAGTGCCTTTGTAGATCTGATCCATAATGCACATGTAGAAATGATAAGTTGAGGCATACTATTGTTAAAACTGCACTTATTTTTCTTAAGAAATTTAAGTTTTTTCATGTTATTCACATCTTTTTTGTTTGGATAGTTTATAAAAGTAAGTATTTTCATAATTTAATGGGGAGTTTTTTACACTAAAACAAAGACAAAATTTTGGAGTTGTCATTATTTATAGGTTATTCTGTTATTATTTTACTGGTCCGGCCCACTGGAGATCAAATCAGGCAGAATGCGGCCCCTGAAAGAAAATGAGTTTGAGACCCCTGCTGTATAACCTGTTTACATGAGCATAAAGAACCAATAAGTGGGAGTAATCAGATAATTGTAGTAATCAGACCTGATGCGTTGACATGCAGTTTGGAAATACCATAATCAATAAACCCTGGTTCAGACACTCCAGTCCATCATCAGATTTCTCTGGGAGGATGTACGCACACTGCAATAACTTCCTGTTATAGTCTTCCCCTCACGTTTGATCATGTAACTTCAGATTTTTACGATTTTAATTGTTTTTAGACATGCACAGATGTAAAACAAATAAAGCATTTTCATTTATTTATCCATTCCAGTCTAAATTATTGGAAAGGAGCAGGATGAAGAAAACTTATAATACCTGCCCCTATCTTCAAACATCTGCTTACATCAGATAGGTTGCTGTTACAGCTATTAGAGCAAACAGTTTACAGGATAATCAATGCAAATACAAATCCAAAATCCATAAGTTAACCCTTTGATGCATTAATTATGAGGACCTTAGTCAAGGTTTTTTTCCTGAGTGTTTGTATGACTCTTTAGGCATGAAAAAACAATGTGATTGAAATTTTTTAATGGAGTTACAAAAATGCCCACTCAGCTGGACACCATGCCTTTAATTTGTAATAACGGCCGATAAACTAATAAATTTGCCATTTTTAAAATGTAATAAGTCAATAACGTAATAACTTACGGAGCCCGGGAAAGGACATGAAGAGAAAAAAATTTATTGCGTTATAACGCAATAGTTCAAAAGTATTGCGTTATAATGCAATAGTTTTTGCGTTATAACGCAAAAGTATTGCGTTATAACGCAATAGTTTTTGCATTGGGATCTGCATTCGGGATCGGACAGATCGTCAGGTCAGACACACCTGTACCTGCAGTCCTGTGCCCTATGCATGTGTAGTTCAGATGATCGTAACTCTGTCATTATTTGTCCGATCAGAAAAATTCCAACGGTTTCTGAAACCTGAGACTCTGTGCTTTATGGACATTCTCGGGTCAGTGCGAAAATTTCACGGGCACCCGTCCTAGAAGACGCAAAATAAGCCATTCGGTGACTGGGGACGCACACAGCAGAGCGGATTCATGGAGCGAAGAACCGGAGTGCATAACGGATTAGATCTAGTTTTGGAAAATGTAGGCAAGACGGATATCCCAAGTCCCATGACCCCCCTGGAGGTTTACGGATGGATTTGTGACCGAAGGAGCGACTGATGGAGCAACATCTGAAGAAGAAAGGTAAAGTTCACCCAGTTCCATTTAGTGGATTTTCTACATGACTGAAGCACTGTCTGTTTTTTTCTATGGAGTTTTTACTTGTTTCACTTTAGTATATGTGTAAACTGACGCTTATACTGCATCGTGGTTTTATAGAACAAAGTACGAACCGTGTAGAGTATGTGTTATTTTGGAGTATGTTGGACTTTCTGTGCGTAAAAGTGCGCATGACGCTCTCCAAAATAAGAGCGCATACGCTGATGTTCGGTGACTTTTTTTCTTCAATAGTACAATTTGACCTTGTTTTGTTTGTCTAATACATTGTTCTATGTGTGTTATTTTTCCATGTGTCCACCGGTAGTTACATTCAAGGATGAAGAGAGAGAAGTCACGGTGATGCGCAAAGGCTCTGGTGATGAGAGCAGAGACTGAAGACAGTCCACACACAGATGAAGGACGGAGGAAGAGACTGATGATGATCAGTCCAAACACCACAGACATTCAACACATCCACAGGAGGACTGACTTTTGGTTTCAACAGACTATTTTCCATGTTCAGACTGTGCCATAGGAGCACTGCCTGGATCAGAGCTGTGAACTGACACAACTGTTTCTGCAGAACCACGAACATGAAGGCACTCTGCAGACACAGAACGGACAAATGCCCTGTGTGTGTGTGTGTGTGTGTGTGTGTGTGGTGTGTATGTGTGTGGGGGGGACACACCTGTAGAGTTTGGATTTTTACCCTGTTTTTGCACAATAAAAGGCAAATACTCACACAGCTTGTTTTAAACAGTTTTTATACTTTTAAAGTTCATATTTAACTTTCAAATGTTGTATCCATGTCTAATTTCAGTGTTTTTCTGCTAAAACTAAAAAAAAAAAAAAAAAAAAAAAAAACTAATTCCGTTTTTGTGTTTTTTGTCATTTTAAATTGTTATTACAGTATTAAAACAAATAGTGATTGCAATATTGAACGTTCGAAGTGGTCTGCAAAAATTGACAAAACGACTCAAAGCATATTTTCCGACCTTTTTATGATCAAAATAAGAAAACCAGTCCAGGTGGAGCATCTGAGGCTCAGGAGTATAAAGGATTTTAATACAATGCGCACATCCTCCTTCTCATGCGCAGATCATTCACACTTGGTGCACATACATCTGTATCCATGAAGCTGCACACAGACGTGAAGCTGGGCAAACAGGAATTTAATTCAAAAACCGTTGGAATTTTTCCGATCGGACTAATAATGAAAGAGTTACGGTCATACTACACAGGACAGGGGGGCGTGTCAGACCTGGCACGGTCGGACCCGAACTGGATTACAATGTATTATGTACGGACCTCAATCAAGAGAGAGCATATATGATTGCGTTATAACGCAATACTTTTGCGTTATAACGCAATAATTTTTATTTTTTGCATGTCCCCTCCCGGGCTCCGTAATAACTGGCAAATAACGTAATAAAAGTCTTGAACTGATAATGTAATAACTTGTGGCCAATTACATAATAACTTATTACATTATTGGCAGGTTATTGAGAGAGAGAGAGAGAGAGAGAGAGAGAGAGAGAGAGAGAGAGAGAGAGAGAGAGAGAGAGAGAGAGAGAGAGAGAGAGAGAGAGATTTTGGTCAGTAACATAAAAAGCTTATTACGTTATTGGCTGATTATTGACAGAGAGAGAAATTTTATCACAGTTATATCTAATAAATGAAACTGAAATACAGTGGTATTAACATATTATTACATTATTGGCTCACTTATTACATTTGCAAAGAATTTTTTTTACCTGGCCAATAATGTAATAAGTTATTACATTATCATCCAAAAGTTATTACGTTATCGTTTCAGAACTTTTATTACATTATTTGCCTATTACATTTTAAAGATGGCAAATTTATTACATTATCAGCTGTTATTACATTATTGGTCATTATTACGTTATTGGCTTCTACAAGCAAAGAAACATGTATTTAAAATGCAATATCAGAAAGTGATAAACTGTGTGAAAACTATGGAATGCTTTTTTTTTTAAATGCAGCCAATCTGATTTTTTTTTTTTTTTCCACATTTTAGCATACTCTAACACTTTTTATTACTCACTTCATGAAGATAATATGCAAAAAAAACCTTTTTGTTTTAAGAAAACTGTTAATTACAGTCTAATAACAACTAGCAATTGATTTACACTCAAACATGTTACTGCAGATCAGGTTTTTCAAGAACAGCACAGTTACAGTAGTGGTATGTATTGCAGCGTATGGGATGGTGCATAAGTGTCCACTGTGTTGGCTGATATGGAACGAAAACAAGAGAACAGCTGTAGAATAAGTGTCCACTGTAGTGACCTGACCACATCGAGAGGGGCCAGCTGAGGTGGCTCGGGCATCTGTTTTGGATGCCTCCTGGACGCCTCCCTGGGGAGGTGTTCCGGGCATGTCCCACCGGGAGGAGGTCTCGGGGAAGACCTAGGACATGTTGGAGAGACTATGTCTCTTGGCTGGCCTGGGAACGCCTCGGGGTCCCCCCGGAAGAGCTGGAGGAGGTGTCTGGGGAGAGGGAAGTCTGGGCATCCCTTCTTAGACTGTTGCCCCCGCGACCCGGCCCCGGATAAGCGGTGGATAATGGATGGATGGATGGATGTAGTGACCAGCATGCATGAAAGGGTTAAATTATTTCATTACATGCTTTTACAAAGCTTCTCCATTCTTTCCTTATACAACCTCTTCAACTGAAAAATATTTGTACAGCTCTTCTCTTCCATTGCCAAAGAATTCCACATTCTGACACCAACAACAGAAAAACATATTTGCTTTACATTAGTCCGAACCCTTTTCTGTTTAACCCTTAATAGGTAACCTGGGGTCCCAGCAGACCCCACATTTTTAATGTTTTATGTTTTCACACAGTAAAGGAGAATTGTACTTCAGGCAGTAAAGGAGAATTTATTTGGAAAATAAAGCACAATTTTGTTATATTTTTTTTGTTTCATTGCTATCCTTTCATACTATATGCAATAAAGTACCGTAGCTGTGGGGGGCACCATAGTTACCTATTAAGGGTTAAAATTAAACCTCCTATGTTCTTCATCCTGTGATAGTTAAACAAATAATCTCTGCAAATTTGCAGCAAAAGTCCATTTCTCGCTCTAAACACAATCAGCAATGTCCTTAATTCAGCTAACTTTGTAAACTGAAACAATCCTGATTTAATTAACAACTCATTTGTATGTTCCCTGAAAATCAGTCAGATTAACAGGGTTACATGGAGGAAAACATCTATTTTATTTTATTTATTTTATTTAATTGGTTTATTGAATAGGTACCAAGCACATTTATGAACGTTGCTGTATAAAAAAATGCACCCATGTAAATATGCCAGAATTAGTAAAAAAAAAAACTCCTTTTCATCTGCAGTCCCTGGGCAGGTGACAGAAACAACATATAAAACAGCCAACATTAATAAATCACTCGCTCACTATAAATTAAAAAACAAAAACAAAACACAAATAATGGTGACATAGGCATCATCAATCCAAACAAACAAAAAAATAGACAAAAAAAAAATACACTTAGTATGATCACAGGGGCATTAGCCTGTACATCTGTGTCAAATCCAGCTGTTTTAATCCCACTTCTCATCATCAGATTACTGATATTTGATAAAGCAGATTATGATCCAGTAACTCCAGAAATCTGGTAATGATCATAGTATTAGTGTGAATGTAAACGGACTCATTGTGTCGTGCTGCTTTCGGGTCATTTATGTGGAGTGTGTGTATGAACTGTGGTCTGGACTGACATGACTGTTCCAAAAGTCAGGATAAGACGTCAGAGGTAGGGGTGTTAGAAAATATCGGTTCTGCAATATATCGCTATATTTCCTTTCACAATACTGTATCGATATTAAAAAGTACTGCATCAATATTTTTAGGTATTTATTCAAATGCAGATATTGTGGAGGTTCATTTTTGTTTCTTTCTTTTTTGTACATATTTTATTATTATTATTATTATTATTATTATTATTATTAATAATAATAATAATAATAATGATAATAATAATAATAAACACTCTTTTATTAAATAATGTTAGTCCCTTTATTGGGACTGCACAAAAATAATGTCCTGATGTTAGTTCTGAACTAATAGAATATGAACATTTGAATGGGATCTTAAACTGTAATGTCTGTAAAACAGAATTTCAGTTTGAACACAGGAACATTTTGTGATATAACATTAGATCCTGTTCTGATCAAATAAAAATGCGTTTAGTATTTGTGCAGATTTCTGGTGTAATTCAATTCTTCAAAGGTATAATCATTAAAAAAAAAAGAAACAAACAAAAAATGGCCTTTTTAACAGTATCATGATATATCGTGATATATTGTATTGTGATCCTAGTATTGTGATTTGTATCATATCACCAGATTCTTGCCAATACACAGCCCTAGTCACAGGTCAGTTCAATTCAACACTGTTTAGACCTGACCGACGGGCATAGATGTGCATTTTGAACTATTCTTTGTCCACCAGACTCAGGCCGGTAATACCACTGTATACCACTAGAGGGGTGGTGAGGCTCAGCCCAGCATCAGCTGTGGAGGAAGTAGCTTCTTCTTACTGGTGGAAACTCTGTATGAAACAGTAAATGAGAACCAAAACAATGAATGATGGAGCAAATATTGTCAACAGTTCTGAAACAGAGGTTATAAAAGCAGGAGATGACAACTATAAAAAACACAAATCCAAGAAGGTGGTGGTGATGCTTTATGGGTACTTTCTTATATTACCCTTTGTCACTACTGCCCCCTGCTGATGGATAACCAAGAAAATTAGATTTTTATGTCAAACTCAGCATAAACCACGCAGACCGAGTAATGACCAGCCCATTAACAAAGCCCAGTGCCATCTGCGTCCCGGGGCCCAAATGCAAAAGGTTCCAATCCGGCCCCTGGGATGAATTTGCAAAGTGTAAAAATTCCACAGTCAAGGCTGTGGAACTCATTTTTCTTTCAGGTTCCACATGCAGACCAATATGATCTACATCAAATAATAACAGCAGAACATCCTACAAAAAAGAATGTCTCCAGATTTTCTTCTCAGTTTGATGTGAAAAAAGTAATATTGCATTATGCCTATAAATAATGACAACTTCACATTTTTGTCTTTGTTTTAGTGCAAAAAATAACGTTAAATTATGAAAATATTTACATTTACACACTATCCTGTAACAATAAAATGTGAATAACCTGAACAAATATGAACAACCTGAAATGTCAAAAGAAAATTAAGCATAATTTTCAGGGTTCTCACTAGGATTTTTTCACAGCGTAGTGCGCCGCGTACATGGTAAAATTTCCCACAATGCACGTCGCAACCAAATTCCGAAGATACCAGAGTTCCCTCCTGGCTCTGTTTATAAACACATGGTTTGTTTCTGGTGGATGGCACTAAGAAACTGTTCAGCGTAATGCAAGAGATTCAGGTGAGTAATGACAGAAAGACTTACAGATTTGTGATACTGAGGATATGACAGGTTTGACAGATGTGATGAAAAATTGGTCACAAACGTCTCCCACAGCTTTAATGACCCGTGGAAACCCTGTGGAGGGTGTGGCTCCAGTTTTCTAAACTTGATGCAGACTGTGTTTGCTGTAATATCTTCGATGCTAAAT
This sequence comes from Sphaeramia orbicularis, assembly GCF_902148855.1. Taxonomy (NCBI): domain Eukaryota; kingdom Metazoa; phylum Chordata; class Actinopteri; order Kurtiformes; family Apogonidae; genus Sphaeramia; species Sphaeramia orbicularis. Next base: position 45,399,076 of record NC_043975.1, read on the forward strand.
GTAAACACCTCAAACCTGAGGAAACACTTTATCAAACATGATCTACACCTAAAGGCTGAGGAATGGACGATACTGGAAAGAACCAAAGCAGCGCAGACTCTGACTCCGACATCAGGTACCGACACTGCACCTGCACCTGCAGCCGCTGACGCCTCCTCACCTACAGCAGCATCAGGGGATGAAGAAGTGGAGTAAAAAATGACTTTAATCACCACAAACACATAGTCCATGGGCCAGACGAGATGTCGGTACCACTCAAGGTGGCAAAGGTTGCTTATACTTTTTGAAAAGATACATGTCTGTAGTCCACATTTTGGTATGATAACCTTTCTGAAGTCACAGCTAAATTACAGTTATCAACTGTTAAAGTCACCACACCCCATTGAAAAAATGCATTTTTGATACTGGTGCATATCGTGGTATTGGCCCTGGTTAAGGACATGTTTCAATGTTTTATATTAATATGTTTGGTATCATTTTAAAGGGAACATTCTGGGCTTTCATTTGAGCTCTTTTGTGAATACTTTTGACAAGTACAGTAGACACTGGAGCTCTTCAAACTTTTACTTTTAGTCACACACATTTTCCTACCATTTTCGCCTAAATCATCTCATTTCTTTTAGTCCTGTGGTATCAGGAAGCATCAGAGATACAAAATACAAACACTGAAATACTGGCATGACTCTAAGGATTCAGGAAATGTGTAATTTACTCATATTATCTCATTGTGTGAGTGTGTGTGGGGGGAGATGTTCTGCCTTATATCAGGCAGACAGTTATTCTAAGAAAGCAGACCAAACAGTAAGAGGAGGCTTCCAATCCTGTCAACTGACATGGCGGCTGCGTGTTAGTGATGCATGTAGTGTCACATTGCGTAATAATGGCGCAATATGTAATAATGTAATACTCACAAAAAGTACCAAAAACAGGCACTGCTGTCTACTGGTACCAGTTCCCAGGACACGAGTATAGCTTAAATGTGAAAAGAACCCATCCCTAGTCCCATGGTCCACCAGGTTCATCTTATAAATCTGACATGTGACAGTTTTCTTGGTTGTGTCACATACAAAATGTTCCCAAACTTTGGACCATTTATTTCACGTTGCCTGGCTTCTACCACTGCCCTGATTAGGAAAAAGGCAGATGTGTCACTCTGACCTACTTCAGTTGGATACGGTGAAATATTGCCTAGTATGAGATTACATACTGTGGGGGACACATGATGATGTCACTAGCGACTAATTTTGCTGTCAAGTATTAGTCCACTAATCGACTCGCCCTTGCAGCCGTTCATAACATAGAACACAGAAAACATCAGGATGTAGAAACAGATCCGATTTACATCCCTGGTTTTCCATCTGTTTCCAGTTTCACCTTTTGCACTTTTCTGCTGATTCCTTTTTTCTCTTCCCTGCTGAGTCACACTTCTTGTTCTTCAGCCTTCATCTTCATTTGTGTGGCCTTGCTTTAATTTCCATCCCTGTCAGATAATAGAATAGAATCATTTCCTCCAAACCTCGATCATGAATCCATCTGACACAGTAGCTCCTCACTCTGCTTCTGCACTGCTACAAAAGTTAATTGAAAGCAACTTAAACTTTTTTTTTTTTTAAAAATCAATCACAGCAACTTTTTGAGGTGAGACAAGGTTTTGACCTCAGCTGTTTTCTAAGGTTTTTCCAATCAATAGCGGTATTGAAGTTGGCTTTTCTTCTGTGTAGACATTGATGCTGTTCTGCATAATAAAGGAGTTCACTGACTGTAACCACGTCACTCCTGACACAGATCTGCTCAACTTCTGAAGTGTTCTGCTCAGTTCTGACTCATGTCACACATGAATAAGGAAAACACTAAATCTACAGTAACAGAATGAAGCAAGTAGGGATGCACCGATACCTCTTTCTTCCAGACCGAGTACAAGTACTTATATTTGAGTACTTGCCGATACCGAGTACCAATACAAGTACTTAATAATCCCATTCCAGTTCTCAGTTCCTTTTGTAAATGTGCTTTATTGTCGTTGTCATTAGTCTGACCGGAACAAACTGCTGCTACTGACATTTAATGTGGTGGAATGAGCGTTTCTCAATTAATCCACCTGGGGGCGCCACTCTAAATTAACCATACTGGACAAATACCACGAAGAAGAGGAAAATTTTTTGAGAAGAAGAAAGTCAGAAATAACAAACATGGAGACAACAAAGGTAACAATGTGATACTAATGTTGCAGCCTTTTCTCTGGTAAGGTTTAAACACTTAGCTTCAGCAGGTAGAGAAAAGAGAAATGAGTGATGAGTTTGGTTTTCACTTCTGCTGGTGGTGGTCTGCACTGCTCTGTACCTCCATAGTATTAAAAGTAGGATGGAAACCGACCCAGCCCTGGGTAGTTGTCCTTAATGTGTCTGTAGTTTTACTCTAACTCACAGTGGCTCTTTGAACAGATCCTCTACCTCCACGGTTCCGCTGGTATTCTTCGTCTGGGTATGCATCCGCCAGCACCTGGAAAACGGTTGGAATGTACGCAGAGGACGGACAGAATGCTCTGTGTGTATCTGTCTGTGTCTTTAATGTTACTTGCAGTCAGTGTTATGTAGCGCCTGTAGCCTGATCGGAAGAACACACTACAACACATACATTCTCTCTAGTTTCGGAAAACTGGTAATAGTCACGCAACGATACCATGAAGTTAACAGTTGACAATTTATTGCCACAACAATAATACTTTGCAATGTATGAAAATAAAGGTACCAAACAAAACAACAAAATAAAATAGAGCTCTTCCCAAAAGAATTGAAAAATAATAAAATAAAATAAATAAAAGTTCAAAAATAAATTGTCCCTCCCTCTTTCTTAGAAGGTAAGTGCTCAGTTCAGTTATGTGTCTTGTGTGTGTAATGTTCCGTTCAAATGGTTACTACCCGAGTAGATTATGTGTATGTTCTTATCTGTACCACAAGTGAAGTGAAGCGATGTCTTTAGTTTCTCGGAGTGGATCCCACAGTTGGCCAGACCGTGCACTGTTCTGTCTGAGTTGTTCATCCTTCCTGGCTCGCCACCGAACCACCTCGGTTCGGAATCTGAATCAGGTCCTAATCTGGCAAAATGAAAAACCAGTCTACACATAGAGTGCAGAACAAATAACCATTACTCTCTATTCAAATCATGACATCTTTCTATTTCCACTTCTCACTCTGTTCCACTCAATACCGAGATACAGGATACAGCAATCAAAGCACCGTAAATGAGATTTACAGTACAACTTAAGTACTTCAATCATGACAATGACCTATCATGAACTTATATCTTAATACAAATGCACTTATTTATTTTTAATAAAGTACTACTTATATTTTAAAACAACTCTACAAATCAATATTTATCTTTTAAACCATAGATTGTATATCTTTTTAACTCTTCTTTTTAACCAACATGAATATTTTAACATCTTCAGTGCAGTAAAACACATTATGCACATTACATTTATCAGCAAACACTTCCTCTATCATAACTGGCATCATATCCACACAATTATGCATCATATGCCGTCTCTTTCTCTCTCATATGTTACAGTAGTGGCATTTTAGCTTAACAAGCCACACCATTAGCATTCGTATTGCAGGCAATACCTAAATTAGCCTAGCAGTGCTAACTTCAACTAATGTTAGCTTCCCGCTAGCTCGGTTGGCGATCTTTCTAAAGCTACCTTTTGAAGTTCACAATGATACAGCTGGTACCACGGTGGGTTTAAAACATTGGAAAAACATTTCAGAAACATATCAGGGACCCCGACTGGTCTTATGTATATACTTCTATGAACAGGAATTTTCCCACATAGCAAGCTAATATCAAAAAGCTAACCACGAGGCTTATTCTCTAGCATGTAGCATTTTAGTTCTCACAGAGGACGACACAGTGAAACCGGCTCCTCTCTCTCTCTCTCATGCACATTCACACGGCTTCTCCTAATAACAAAAGACCTATCATGACACTGCGTGAAGATTATTCGATGGTTTATATAGTTTCTGTCATGTTACATACCCCGGTTTGTCAGCTCGTCCCTAATGCATGTGCTCTGGTCAGTATGTCGCTCTAAGATGGCGCTTGCACAGACTGAGGTTACGTTCGATGATCACGACACTGAGGTCACATTCAAAAATCGCTACACCAGGGCTAATGTGCCACCTTGTGGTGGGGCTGAGGTATTACAATCAAATCACATATATTGGTTTAGTAACCATGTGGGTTACAGTTACTTTTATCACCGTCATTTATTTTGAAAAATCTCCACACTCTTCACACTCCCCACACATTATTCCTCCTCCTCGTACCTGCTGCACTGAACTGTGAATGTCAACAGCCGTATGTGGTATCGGTGCAGTGTATCCGATTACTTTTACAAGTATGAGTACAAGTATACACACTGAGTATCGGAGCCAATGCATGACACTGGTATTGGATCGGTGCATCCCTAGAATCAAGTCATCAATAAACAAAAAAGACATCTTTGTGTTTCCTATGACGCGTTTCCACTACGTGGAACCGGCTCGACTCTGGTACCAGGTCCTATTCCTGCAGACCGTTTCCATTACAGGATACTACCGACTTTACAGTACCTGGTCGTCATAGCAATGTGGTGCGTTATTTCCATGTTGTCTGCTCAGAGTCGCTGATAAACTCACTCGTTGCGTGTTTTCTCGTCAAGCTCACGCGAAATTTTTACGTTGGCCACCAAAGACTGAACCTCCTAGACCAACCATGGTGTAGTTTTACAGGCTGTCATCATGTGGATTAACCTACCACTATATTTACTGTCAACTTCCGCATCTGTTTTTTGTAAAACAGCGGGTCACAGTGACAACTGTCTAACCAATCAGTGGTCTGCAGTGTTTACACATCACGTTTTAGTACCTGTTTCCCAGTCTTGTAACCTCGGCGGAGGTGATACCAAAAAACTAGTACCGGGTACCAGATTTCAGGTCCTTTTCCGTGACGGAAACGCAAAATGGCAGAGTCGAGTCAAGTCAAGCCGATACCACGTTGTGGAAACGTGGCTTTAGATTGGAACAAACAATGAGATGCAAATTCAACTTCAGCTTCAAAACTGTATTTGAAATTTCTGTCCGACACCAACCGACTGACTAACCGACCGACCGTTCATTCTTTTACCTCACAACATTCTGCCAAAAACACAAGCATGTCGTCTCCCTACATGACATGGTCTGATGCTGACCAAAACCAGAAATTCCTACTGAACTGAATGATTTATTTAAGCCTACAAATGTACCTGACATCCACGGATCAGGAAAAGTAAGAATAATAGCAGAAATAACACAAAAGGACAATTCCGTTTTCATGAATGCACAACCACATGCCAGTATGAACAACTGTGTTTCCTTCGGAATTACTCCCTACACCTGGTTCTACTGCCTGGATCTAGTTGCTAACCCTCTACATCTGGTTGTACTGCCTGGATCTGGTTGCTAACACTATACACCTGGTTCTACTTTCTAGATCTGGTTGCTAACCCCCTACATGTGGTTGTACTACCTGGATCTGGTTGCTAACCCCCTACATCTGGTTGTACTGCCTGGATCTGGTTGCTAACCTTCTACACCTGGTCCTACTACCTGGATCTGAATGCTAACCCTGTACAGCTAGCTCCACTGCATGGCCTTGGCAGCTAGCCTCCTGCTACTGGCCCTGCATGTTGCATCCAAAAATAGAACACAACAGCAAACAGATAATACATAAAAACAAAAACAAAAATCCCCCCCCCCCCCCCCCCAAAAAAAAAAAACAAAAAAAAAAACAAAAACAAAACAAAAAAAAAAAAACAGAAGTGTAAACTTTGTTTTGTCATTGCTTTGTGTTGTCTTCAAATTGTTGTTTTAATTGCCACTGTGGCTGATCCCCCCAGGGACAAATATAGGTCTTGGATCTAACTGTGTGTTCATGGACTTTGTTTTACTTTGTTGTGTTGTGAAATTGTTAATATTATTTTAGTATTGTAAGTATATACAGTAAAGTGTTCTTTATGCAGCTTAAAGCCACGTTCTGCTCTGTTTAATTCATGTGTTTTCATTACTACTTTGTGTACAGCACTATGTTGATATACTAGTGAAAAATCTTTATTAAGTTCTGTAATTTGCAACCTACATTATTCATAGATAAAACAAAACAAAACAAAAAAAAAACAGAAAATAGACTGAATATTTAACTATTCACTCCAGCAGCGTAGTTAGCTCAGTAAGATGAGAGTTAACCTTGTAAACCTGATGATGCAGGTTTGAATGCAACATTTGTGTGTGTGTATATATGTATATATATATATATATATATATATATATATATATATATATGTGTGTGTGTATATATATATATATATATATATATATATATATATATATATATATGTGTGTGTGTGTATATATATATATATATATATATATATATATATATATATATATATATATATATATATATATATACACACAGTATATATGTATATTAATCGGTGAAGCAAATGAATTGATTCAAAATCGATTCGCTATAGTTGAACAAACTGGAAGAATGGAGTTAGTTAAAAGAATTGGACTTCCCATCTCTAATCCAGGATGACACTGTTAGTTAGATGGTTGATTTCAAAGTTCTGCAATACTTTACAAATCACAAAGGTTTAAACCCAGAATATGTCTATGGTATGTTAAAAGAAAAACCACAGTCAGTAGCATTTATCTGTTCCACTGAACACAAACACAAACACACCATCACAAACACAAAGGACAAAGGACTGGAATCACCAAAGGAGGTGAGTTTTATAGATGAGGTATTCTTCCTGGATGCAGTCAGCTGTTCCACATATACAGTAAGAGTGTGACAGTGACCCAGTGGATGGGAGTGAGTTATACATGAGAGGCAGGGATAGACCCCCCCGCCCACCCCACCCCCACATACACTGCCCTGACAGAGGTAACAGAATCTAATTTAACAGCTGGCTGAGCAGAGATTGGCCGACACTCCTAGTCCGTCGGTGGCCGAGCGGGGACACTCACCCACCGACTCCTCAGTGATATCTGAAGAACAAGAACAGCGGCTAGAATGTTGATGACAGAACCGAGCAGTGCAGCTGCTGAGAGCATCAGCTGATCAGGATTCACAGTGTGTCGTTGGTCCGGTGGCTTCCAGCTCCCTCTAGGCCTCACACATAATATTCACTAACCCCTGGAACAATGGCAAACATATGTAAATGTGTGAGTGTTCCTGGTTCAATCAGCCCTGGGCACAAAGCCACGGACAGCACTGGACTGGCCAACAGAGGAAAACATGCTCACAGAACACGCACAAGCACAAAACTACAACACACATTTACCTTTTTCACTCTATTCATGGACACAGTCTATAATGCTGCGTTTCCACTACATGGTATCGGCTTGACTCGACCCGACTCGGCATTTTTACGTTTCCATTACAAAAAAGGACCTGGAATTTCGTACCCGGTACTAGTTTTTTGGTATCGCCTCCGCCGACGTTCCAAGACTGGGGACCAGATACTAAAACGTGATGTGTAAACACTAAACACTACAGACCACTGATTGGTCAGAGTTGTCTGTGTGACCCACCGTTTTACAAAAAAACAGATGCAGAAGTTTACAGTAAATATGTCGGTAGGTTAATCCGCATGATGACAGCCTGTAAAACTACACTATGGTTTGTCGAAGAGGTTCAGACGAAAAAATTCAGGGTGAGCTTGACAAGAAAACATACAACAAGCGAGTTTATCAGCAACTCTCTGAGCAGATGACACGGAAGTAATGCGCTGCATCGCTATGACGGCCAGGTACTGTAAAGTCGTTAGTATCCTGTTATGGAAATGGTCTGGAATAGGACCTGGTACCTGAGTCGAGCTGAGCCGAGCTGAGCCTGGCCGAGCCGAGCCGGTTCCACGTAGTGGAAATGCGGCATAAAAGACAGTCATGCATGCTGTATGAGATCTGGTCACATGATCAGACTCAAATCTTATTCCTCTGACAAATAACTTTGAACTGTTTTGAACAAGTTTTTAACAAAAGTCAAAAACGAGCAAATGTCTATGTAACCCCTGTAAAACTACACTGTTTTAATCCTAACATTCCTGACATTTGTACAAAGTGTAGTAAGGAAATAGGCACTTTGTTTCATTGTATGTGGACCTGTGAGAAACTTCAGAATTTTTGGAAAGAGACTCTTAATTCAATTTATAGATTAACAGAATGTGTTTTCCCTGTGGATCCAAAATTGTATATTTTGCACATCTTCCCTAAGAAGTTTCAAGTAATTGGAAGTAGAAGGAAACTTTAAATTTTTGCTTATTACAAGCCAAATGAGTTATTTCTTTGAAATGGAAATATATCCAAGGACCCTCAGCGAACCAATGGATTAAAGAAATGTCTTCTAACCTGGCAATGGAAAAGCTGACATACTTGGCTAAAGGAAAGATCAAAGACTTTTATACGATCTGGACACCTTTTTTGCAATTTTTAAAGGACTTGTCTGTATAGTCAATTAAGTTATGTCTGTTAAGTATGTTTTGTTGCACTGGGAGTGGGTGCTAATGTGTGGGTTGGGGGTGGAACGGATTGTTTTGATGTGTTTGTGTTTTTTGCCTGTTCTTATAAATCACAGGTGTCAAACATGCGGCCCGGGGGCCAAATCTGGCCCACCAAAGGGTCTAATCCAGCTCGTAGGATAAATTACACTGGAGATATTCACAATCAGTGGTGTAAAAATCATTTTAATTCAGGTTCCACATACAGAACAATTAATCTCAGTTGGGTCAGATCAGTAAAATATTGTCATAATAACCTATAAATAATGAAAACTACAGATGTTATCTTTGTTTTAGTGTAAAAAAAAAAGCAAAATTACATTAAAATGTTTATATTAACACACTATCTTACAAAAAATGTGAATAACCTGAAATGTCTTAAGAGAAATAAATGCAATTTTACCAATATTCTGCCTGTCATTAAATGTTTTGTGTATTTGTAGTTGTAATGCACATGTGTAAATGATAAATTGATAAACTGAGGCAGAATATTGTAAAAATTACACCTGTTTTCTTAAGACATTTCAGGCTGTTCATGTTATTCAGATTTTAAGGAAATGTTGTAGATGTAAACATTATCATAATGTAATTTTAGTTTTTTCACTGTTGTTATTCTACTGGTCCAGCCCACTGGAGATCATATTGGGGTGAATGTGGCCCCTGACCTAAACTGAGTTTGACACCCCTGTTATAAATCGATGAAAATGACAATAAATATATTTATGAAAAAAAATGAGCAAATGTTCAAGGCAAAAACATTTGTGATGTTGTTGTTGGCTAACTATACAGCAATTGTGTGGTTAGCTGATGGAACACAAGGTGGTTCCACTCCTGGCACTGGGAATGCTGGGAGTTTTCTGGAAGGCTGTCCACTAGTTGGCAGTAAGGTTAAAGTTTATCCCTAAGAAGTTGTTGAATTCTCCATCCAACTTGTGTTGGATTCTTTTCAATAACTGTAAAATACCAAATGTAGTCCACCTCCTCACTGACCTCCTGGTCCTGTCTCCACCTTTATCACCTTCATCACCTCCATTGTATAACCTCGACAAAGTCAGAGATCTCCAACCTGCATTCCACTGACACCCTCACTGCTCACTACTGCTGTTCTCAACTCATGCACAGCAGAGAAAGGGTTATTGAACAATGAAAAGATGGATAGAAAAAAAAAAACAAGTCATTGATCAGTCAGACTTTGGTTAAATCCATCATTAAGAAATGGAAGAAATATGGTACATGTGCACATGTGCCTGAAACCAGTGATGGTAGTGATGGAGGAACCAGGATATCTATGGAGTAGGGATGGAAAGATTATCTGATATGCCGACACCCGTATGCATGATCCCAGTGCACCGGTAGAGAAGCTGCGAGTGAATGAAAAGTTTGGAATGATATCGCGATGTATTGGTAATTGAATGTTTTTTATCGATAAAGTTCGATCCGTTTAATAGAATATATTTTTACTTGCATTTAAAAGTGTTACTGTTTATTTGGGTAAAGTTTTTCTTTCCTTCAGACCCACGTTAACGCTGTTATTTATGTTCAAGTGTAGGCAATAAAAGGAATGAGCTGTCATAAAAATATTTAGTCATGAACATATACCTGAACTGTCGACTGAATCCTACATGGAACTACACACAGAATGACAGTGTACTTAAGTTTTCATGTGATTCTGAGGAGGCAGTGAGGATCAGCAGGTTTTCAGTCTGTCATGATCCAGGGTAAGTGCAAGTGAAGTAGCTTCAGAACCCTTTAGAACCACATTCTCATTCCAACAATGACCAGCCTCAGTGGGTTTCATCTCCAAACTGATATCATTCCATATTTGAATGCATTAGTCTGATCCTTTTTTTCACCAGCTCCTAAAAGCCCCTGGTCTAGATGGTCGTGCCCCAGCAGCAGAGACAGGCTGTGGTCAGCTCCATCACGTGAAAGTGCCTTGGACAGGAACTAGATCAATAATGAACTGTAGAAACACAGATACAGTTGAATAAGAGAGAAGGGAAGAAATAAAGCCATTTAGTCACAGCTGGAGGAGGAAGTGGAGCAGACGTCCAGTTTGCACTGATTGGATTTTGGCCCATCTAGCTTAAAATCAGTGGAAAACCCCTTAAACAGGGTGTTGTTGCATCTGTACTAGGGATGGGAAGATTATCCGATACGTAGCAATACGCCGATGCACGTGCATGATCCCAGTGCACCAATAGAGAAGCTGCAAATGAATGAAAAGTTTGGAATGATATTGCGATGCATTGATTGTTTGGATCAATAAAATTTGTTCTATTTAATAGAATATATTTTCACTTGCATTTAAAAGTGTTTCTGTTTATTTGGGTAAAGTTTTTCTTTTCTTCAGACCCACGTTAATGTGCACCGCAGATTCATGGATGTGAACACTGCACACTAACAGTATTAGCTCCGCCCATGCACTGGCACATGCTCCGCCCATGAACACTGTAAAGTCTGTATGTGAATCTGACAGACATAGGAGGAGGTGACCACATGTGGTTTATGAATGTGTACTTTTTACTAGATCAGCTGTACTGAATACTGCAGTACATACCACAGATACTTCCTTAAACAGTCACATACATATGTAACAGTACATCCCAGAATACCTTGCACAGGTGTGTCTTAAAGTGACAGAACCTTTTTCTGTTTTACCTTCATTACAAATACATTACATTACAAATGGATTCAGTGAGGGAGTAAGAAGTTGAGTGTGAGAAACAGAGAAATGACTTGGAAACAAAGTCCGAAATTTTTCACTGACTGTATGTGGCACGTATTCTGAAACTGAACTAAAGACACTTTGTAAAAAGTCATGGTTGTATTTGATAAATAAATAATCAGCTCATTGAATTTCACTGTATATTTTTTTTTTACCAGAATGAATATGTTCAATCATCCATCCATCCATTCTCTTCCACTTATCCGGGGCCGGGTCGCGGGGGTAACAGTCTAAGCAGGGATGCCCAGACTTCCCTCTCCCTAGACACCTCCTCCAGCTCTTCCGGGGGGATCCCGAGGCGTTCCCAGGCCAGCTGAGAGACATAGTCTCTCCAACGTGTCCTGGGTCTTCCCCGAGGTCTCCCCCCGGTGGGACATGCCCGGAACACCTCCCCAGGGAGGCGTCCAGGAGGCATCCGAAACAGATGCCCGAGCCACCTCAGCTGGCCCCTCTCGACGCGGAGGAGCAGCGGCTCTACTCCGAGCTCCTCCCTGGTGACTGAGCTCCTCACCCTATCCCTAAGGGTGCGCCCAGCCACCCGACGGAGGAAAGTCATTTCGACCGCTTGTATCCGGGATCTTGTCCTTTCGGTCATGACCCAAAGCTCATGACCATAGGTGAGGGTAGGAACGTAGATTGACCGGTAAATTGAGAGCTTCGCCTCTTGGCTCAGCTCCTTCTTCACCACAACCGACCGGTACAGCGACTGCATCACTGCAGACGCTGCACCGATCCGTCTGTCAATCTCACGCTCCATCCTTCCCTCACTCGTGAACAAGACCCCGAGATACTTAAACTCCTCCACTTGGGGCAAAGACTCCCCACCGACCCGGAGAGGGCAAACCACCTTTTTCCGGTCGAGAACCATGGCCTCGGATTTGGAGGTGCTGATCCTCATCCCGCTCGCTTCACACTCGGCTGCAAACCGCCCCAGTGCACGCTGAAGGTCCAGGTTCGATGAGGCCAACAGGACAACATCATCTGCAAAAAGCAGAGATGAAATCCTGTGGTCCCCAAACCGGACCCCCTCCGGCCCTTGGCTGCACCTAGAAATTCTGTCCATAAAAATTATGAACAGAACCGGTGACAAAGGGCAGCCCTGCCGGAGTCCAACATGCACCTGGAACAGGTCTGACTTACTGCCGGCAATGCGAACCAGGCTCCTGCTTCGGTCATACAAGGACCGGACTGCCCTTAGCAAAGGGCCCCGGACCCCATACTCCCGAAGCACCTCCCACAAGATACCACGAGGGACACGGTCGAACGCCTTCTCCAGATCCACAAAACACATGTGGACTGGTTGGGCGAACTCCCATGAACCCTCGAGCACCCGATGGAGAGTATAGAGCTGGTCCAGCGTTCCACGACCAGGACGAAAACCGCATTGTTCCTCCTGGATCCGAGGTTCGACTATCGGTCGGATCCTCCTCTCCAGTACCCTGGAATAGACTTTCCCCGGGAGGCTGAGGAGTGTGATCCCCCTATAGTTGGAGCACATCCTAAAAAAACCTCTGTATCGTGATTTGGGTGTGAATCATTTCGTATCACATCACAAGGTGCCACACATCTATCTATATTATATCGGATCGGAGATGCTGTATGGAGATGTGTATCGTGTCAGCCTTACAACTAAGATTCCCAACCCTACTCTGTACTGATATGTCATTCATTTACTTTATTCTCTATGGGTTTTAATGGTATTGTTTGAATTACTGAGACATTGAACATAACTGTTACTTTTTCATTCTTCAGCTCAGGCTTCTGTGCAATAAAACCAATCTTGAAATAAAATCCAAGGCAGAGATAAAACCAAGTACAAATTTATCGCATTTCTGTTTTCCAACTATTTGCCACAGTGGTAGGTGTGTAAATTAACTCATTCATTTCTTTAAGGGTGTAGATAATCTGTATGTTACTTTCCTGCTAATACATACACTGTATGGACCTGCTGAATCCAGGTGTTTCTTTTCTAACAGGGTCTGGCATCTAAAAACATAATGACTAATGTCAGAATATAGTTTTATATTATGGGATAAATATCATTGTACTGGTTACTTTGGTTATTGTTATCTTTGTTATCCATCCATCCGTCCATCCATCCATCTGTCCATCCATTTGTCCGTCCGTCCGTCCATCCATCCGTCTGTCCATCCATTTGTCCATCATCCATCCATCCGTCCATCCATCCATCCATCTATCATCCATCTGTCCATCCATCCATCTGTCCATCCATCCATCCGTCCATCCATCCATCCATCCATCCATCCATCCATCACCCATCTGTCCATCCATCCATCCGTCCATCCATCCATCCATCCATCCATCATCCATCTGTCCATCCATCCATCCGTCCATCCATCCATCCATCATCCATCTGTCCATCCATCCATCTGTCCATCCATCCATCTGTCCATCCATCCATCCATCCATCCATCCATCCATCCATCTATCCATCCGTCCGTCCATTCCCCTGTCCATCCATCTGTCTGTCCAGGAAATACAGTATTTATTCATACATGTAGAACATGTGTTGAAAAAACATGTCCATCACTGTAAGACTATGAAATTAATTCGCGTTTCTGGATACGAACTGAATGTTGTTATGGTTAAATTCATAATTCAACGCCATCTAAACATGCATTAAAACCGAAAGATACGATAACAATGAAACCAAGGAGTCACCAGAACCTTTGGGCTAAACGCATCAGAGGAAAATCCACTGGTGTCCTGATGTTCCTGCTGTAATTGGATGTTCTGGCCTGTATCTGTGTTCCACCCTGTAGGTCCCACCCATCCATGACTCTGATCAATGACCCTGCTCCTCGGGGTCCTGCTGAATATGCTGATCAATGACCAATCTGAGGACAGCAGTCAATGGGTGCGCATGCAAATGAGGGGAGTTAAGTCCTACTGCCACAGAGGAAAAAAAAACACTTTAGCTCTGTTCACCACTCACATTTGTCCAGATTCAAAAGTATCAAACCAGGGTTATGATAGCTTTGGATTTTTCATTATAGTTTAGTTTTATTTAGTTTTGACTTTTTTTTCTCTGATTCAGTTAGTTTTAATTTGTTTTTAGAGCAGGTTTGCTTGTTTTTATTAGTTTCTGTTTTTTTCTACATGCTTAGTTTTAGTTTAGTTTTAGTATTTGTTTTAGTTTTTTCATATCTTTTATCTTTCTCGCCTCTGCTTTCTCCCAACTTTAGTCTCCATGTTTCCAGGTAGAGTGGGGACCAGAAGACGACTGTAAACCACAAGTGACGAGAAGTGCCTGACCGTGAAGTGTCGTATGGTGCCACTAGCTAAAATTGCTAGAGTGAAATAAATCTATTTCATATCAATCCGTCATTGGCAAAGATGAAAATGAAGGGAATTTTATCCATAATTTTTGTACATATTAGTTAGTTTTATAAGCACACAATACAGCAGTGTTTTTCAACCTTGGGGTCGGGACCCCATGTGGAGTCGCCTGGAATTCAAATGGGGTCGCCTGAAATTTCTAGCAATTGATAAAAAAAAACAACAAAAAAAAACTTACTAATAAAAATATATGGTGAGTTGAGAGAGACAATCACAATACATAAAACCCAGCTTTTCTGCCTCCGTCCATAATAATATACAATATATAGTCTAAATGTCTCAAATTAACATTTATTTGCATCTTAGTATAGCAAACTGTTACATGATCGAAAACAAATTAATTTTAGCAAAAAAATGTCTCTGTCTTGGGTTGCCAGAAATTTGTGATGTTAAAATGGGGTCACGAGCCAAAAAAGGTTGGGAACCACTGCAAGACAGTTTCAGTTAGTTATCGTTTTCTCTTTTAGTTATAGTTTTTATTTATTTCAGTTAACGAAAATGCTTTTTTCAATTCTACTTTTCGTTATTTCGTTAGTTTTCGTTAACGATAATAACCTTGTATCAAACGTACGACAGCAGTAGAAGTGAATCCTGGATGTAATGGTGGGGGGTGAATTCTGTTGAACAAGCCAAATGTCTGTCATTTCCACAGTGATCTGATGATGAGCACGTCACCTTAGACACATGTCACTGATACAAATGACATACGATATTTTATTAAGGATGTGCTCGTTAATAGTTCCATGTCGTTCACTGTTTGTTGAGAGTTTTAAGGAATGTGCCTCAAAACAGAATTATTTACAGTGCATATGAGGGGATTAACCCACCTTTAACCCTTACAGACCCAAACGTCCACCTTTAACCCATAAAGACCCAAACGTCCTCCTTTAACGTAAACCATCTACTGATCTAAACTGTTTAATTCCTGTTGATCCACTAATCCTATCAATCCATGTCAATAATTGGTGTCAAATACAGTTCTTCATCATTTCATGGTCATCAGATATGACCCATTTGGACGTTTAGAGGCTCCGTAGCTACCGTGGAAACACTGTCATCTTCTCATTGATTCACCAGTAAAACTCATGGAGTTGGATCAGTGACAGTGAATGGACACACTGGGTTTTTGTTCAGTTAAGGACAGATTGGACTGAAAAAGACACTTTTTATTAAGTTTTCTCTAAGCTTTTATGAACATCTATATAATCAGCAGAGGTGGGAAGTAACAAAGTATAAGTACTTCGCAACTGTACTTAAGTAGATTTTTTTAGGTATTTGTACTTTACTTGAGTATTTATTTTTCTGACAACTTTTTACTTTTACTCATTCCATTTTTGCATAAATATCTGTACTTTATAGATTCTCAGAATAGGCTCGTTATTTTTTCAAACTAAACAGATGTGACAGTACGTAAAATACTGTCACAACTGTATCATTTAATTTTACTCTGGTCAGTACCATTCACTGTGGAATTAGAAAATGGAAACTTTTATGATTTTGTCTGGTTAAATAAATATTGTTTCATTCATGGCAAAAAAAACGCAGTTTTACTTTTTGCTTTTGTACTTTATTACAATTGAGAAGTTTTACTTTTTTACTTTCACTTAAGTAAAGGAGTTAAATCAGTACTTCTACTTTTATGAGTATTTTTTTCACACAAGGAGCTGTAATTTTACTTAAGTACAGAATGTGAGTACTTTTGCCACCTCTGATGATCAATGAATTAAGTATGAAAAATACATGATTTATACTGATAAAACGCAAAACACAGAAGATAATGTCATAATAAATCAGGAGTCTCAAACTCATTTTCTTTCAGGTTCCACATTCAGTCCGATTTGATCTCCACTGGACCAGACCAGTAAAATAATAACAGAATAACCTATAAATAATGAAAACTCCAAATTTTTGTCTTTGTTTTAGTGCAAAAAACCCCCATTAAATTAAGAAAATACTTACTTTTATAAACTATCCAAACAAAAAAGATGTGAATAACCTGAAAAAACTGAAATTTCTGAAGAAAAATCTGTGCGATTTTAACAATATTCTGCCTCATCTTATCATTTCTACATGTGTATTATGGATCAGATCTACAAAGACACTAAACACTGAGGAACAGGCAGAAAATAGTTCAAATTGTGCGGAATTTTCTTTAGACATTTCAGGTTGTTCATATTTGTTCAGGTTATTCACATTTTATTGTTACAGAATAGTCTGTAAATGTAAATATTTACATAATTTAATGGTATTTTTTGCACTAAAACAAAGACAAAAAATTGAAGTTGTCATTATTTATAGGCATAATGTAATATTATTTTTTTCAAATCAAACTGAGAAGAAAATCTGGAGTCATTCTTTTTTGTCAGTTCTTCTGCTGTTATTATCTGACTGTAGATCATATTGGTCTGTATGTGGAACCTGAACTAAAATGAGTTCCACAGCCTTGACTGTGGAATTTTTGCACTTTGTAAATTCATCCCACGGGCCAGATTGGAACCTTTGGTGGGCTGCATTTGCCCCCGGGACGCACGTTTGACACCCCTGTAATATATGGTGATAAATCACTTCAGAAAGGTTAGATATTGAAAAATTTTCATTTGGGAACTGACACAAAAGTAGGTCTGGGTCTTTGTGGGTTAAAATACACACATGAATCATTAGAGGGAACAACACATACACTGGTGTGCAAACATACACAGACAGATCCTGAAGTGATGCAGGCATGGACCTGCAACAGGAAACTTTGGAAAGTCCGATAGTTCACTTGCTTTGGGCGGGACCAAATGTGTTTATTTTTTTCTTTTTCTTTTTTTTTTTTTGGTGTGGTTCACTTTCACATTGTACATTGTTGTAAATGGACCAAAATCAGTAAGCAAAACCACGTGTGCTGAGGTCGTTCAGCCATTGGACAGAAATGAGCAGTGTCGATTAAAGCGCCAAGTCCAAAGTGAAAGGAGAGAATCATGGAAATTTTGTGTGCTGTTTTTGTTATCGTCATAGCGATATGGTTTTTACAGATGCAGACGTTTACAAAATTGTTTGAGCAGTGAGAGCATTTGATGCAATGTCGGGTTTACAATATTGTAGAATTAATTTCTCAATGACGAAGACACAGACAGATGTCTATGGAGGACAGTGTTTATGTGTGCACATCATGTTGCGACTGTCGCTCTTATTCACACAAGACGTAACAGGTATGTAGTATATCGAAAGACTGTTCTCCAAAAGCATTAGTGCTACGTACTGCTTACCTATGTGTAGCTATCCTATATCACTGTTAAGTTTAGCCAGGTACAGAATTCCTTAATGCAGGTAAAGTTTGATGGGGCTGATGAAGTCATTTATTATTTTTCTTTTCAAACACAACAGACAAATCTAACTGGAGTTCTGAAAATGAAATGTCCGCATGTTACTGTTTTGTATAAGCACTGAATCCAACCCATACCCACACTGGAGCTGAGTTCCTGGGAACAGAAACCAAAATGATACTGGCTTTGACCTCTGCCTTTCTACAGTGTGAATATGAACTAATAATGCACCATTTACACTATAGTAAACAAAGCCAAATATCACTAATACCCTTAGGAAAAAGTACTATAGAGTACTGCAAGAATCTCGTATGGAACCGCGGCGAGATCACCTCTTCAGCTGGGTCTCGGTTCGCTTGTTTGGTCTGGAACAGAGTTTTGGTGGCTTTTATTCACACCAGCCCAAAAAGTCTGAACCAAGGGAGTAAAACGAACTCTGGTTCGTTTTAAACAAACCAGATGAAGCAGGTGTGAATACACTCTTAAAGACACTTGTGTTCTGCTCAGTCTCTATCAAATGCCTGTCAATATTCCAAACGTTAGCTTGAATTTCACTCACACACCCACACTTGTGTAAATCCACACAGTGCAGCCTAACCCTGACACCATCTCCGTCACAGCTCCACCCTTTATCGACCTGTCGCTGCTCTTCTTTTTCCACGGCCCTACCCTTAAAGGGAGGGGGAATGCCTGTTCAGTCTCAGTCCTGTTCCCTGCTCTGCTCCATAAAACCATCTGGTCCCAGAGGCAGTGTTTTATGACTCACACTTAAAAAAAGGATGAACTGTGAAGAAAGAAGAGTGATGAAAAGAAAGGGAAGGAGGACACTAGAGTATCAGATGGAGTGGACAGTGACACTAAACCCAAACAGATGATTCAGGCTCATCTGGAAACAGGAAAAAGCATAGTTCAGCTTCTTCTATGTGTATTTAGCCCATATGGTCCATTTAAAACCAGTCCTACTGTTGATCCATTAGAACTGTTCTAACTGATCATTAGACCTATAATATATAATACACACTGACAACAACAGCCATCTGCACTACTGAAAATACACTTTGTACAGAGGAAGGTGTTTTTAATCTCATCATATTTGAATCCCATTAGTATTTTTGAGCATAATGTGTACATTCATTAGTAAATAAATCCAGCCCCTGGTTGCAGTTGTAGTCCTAGTCCTTGTCCTAGTCCTAGTTCTAGTAGGTTGGTCCCAAACCTGGATGAATGGACAGGGTTGTGTCACAAAAAGCATCCAGTGTAGGGGGTGCCTTTCACTTTCATGTGAAACTATAACATGTGATAAAAGATTTTTAAAAATGCAAAAGGTGTAAAAGATTTTTTTGTGGAAGAGGGAGGAAGTGCAGGAAAGAACAACAAAGTCAGTGTTGGTGAGACGG